>NW_006408522.1:24956306-24973965 GCF_000296735.1 Chrysochloris asiatica
ACCAAGCATGATGTCCGTCTCCAGGAACTGTTCCTTCCTGATAACATGTCCAAAATACGAGAGACGAAGTCTCACCATCCTGGCTTCAAAGCAGAATTCTAGCTGTACTTCTTCAGCACAGATCTGTTTACTCTTCCAGCATCCCATGGTACTTTCAATATTCTTTTCCAACATGAAAATGAATTATGTTATTATTTTTGTTAAGTGCCACCATGTCAGTACAGATTCATAGTGACCCTGCATAGGGTTTCCGAGAGCGACTGGTGAGTTAAAATGCTGCCCTTGTGGTTAACAGTTCCGTGCTTTGTCCTACAGCGCCATACCAGGCTCATCCCATACTAGTGCATATATGTTTACTGGATTCTTTCACATGGTTCCCTTCAGGTCTGGAACTGAACTGACTCCCAAGGCTCAATTTTCAGCCAAACAGTGGATAGGTTTATAGAGGGGCCAACAACACTAGTGAGATATGCATACCATGGACTAGTCAGCCGTTTGAGATCAAAAGGGTAGCATTTACTTCCTGACAAAATTCAGAAGGGTTGGGAATGAAGGTGGAATGGATACAAGAATCACAGGAAGGAAGTGGGTAACTGATGTAACATGAAAGGGATTGAAATCATAGAAATGAAACAAAGTGTATGATTTGTTGCATGTAAAACTGCGGATCTTCTCTGTAAACATTCACTCAATTAGCAATAAAAAAATTTTTTTAAAAACTGCCATCAAGTCAATATCAACTCACAGGAAACCTATAGAACATAATAACACAGTTCAATAAATTATCACAACAGGAACATCCATGTAGCCATCATCAAGATCAAGAAATGGGAAAACACCAGAAGGTCCCTTCATGTTCCCAGTCGATTATACCCCTTCCCTTTTTTCCTCCATAGTGGCTTCCTATAGCCATAATACTGAACTCTAATTCTAGTTTGCAAGGAGCTCTGGTAGTATTATAGTGGTTACAAGTCGGGCTGCTAATCTCAAGGTCAACAGTTTGAAACTACCAGCCATTCTACGGGAGAAAGATGAGGGTTTCTGCTCCCATAAAGATTTACAGCCTCGAAAACCCTATGCAGGGTCACTATGAGTCGGAACCGACTCCATGGCACACGAACACCTTGAGTTTTTAGCATGAATATATGTTACACATTTTATCAAATGCTTCATTTCATGTATCAAAATGGCAATATGTTTTACTCTGTTATGTGGTAAATTACACTGACTGACTTTCAAAGTTAAACCAACCTTGAATTATTGGGGAAAAACCAACCTGCCTGTGATGTGCTTGCCTTTTATAATACTGGATTCAATCTGCTAATATTTTGCTTTGAATATTTGGATCTAGAGAGATTGACCTGTAATTTTTTCTTCTTGTAATATTCTTGTCAGGTGTGGTATGGAGGTGTCTCATTTAGTTTGACATTACCTTCATTTTGATTGATATTTCCATTTTTATATGCAACGCCCACAACTAAACTGGGGAATTTCTTAAGCCCAAGGACAAGACCTAGGGTTTTCTGTATCCTAAGCATTCAATACTTTGCTTTAGATGTAGCAGATTTTCAAAATTTAAATCTGTCAACTTACCAAAAAAAATTCAATTAAAATTATTAAACATATATCTGAAAATCTTAAATTCACTTCCATATTTTAAGACATCAGAAGGATCACAGGGTGTTGGAATTGGACATCATCTCCAATGTGTCCCTTATGTCTGTTATTTGATTACATTAAACCATAGATGACAGTATCACTGAGTTCAAAGAGCACCTATTTTAGCTCATAGAGATCTGAAGTGGATCCAAACAGCTCCATTCAGAAACTGTTTGTCTTTTGGGCATATTTTATTAATTTCTGAGCCTTAATATTTCCCTCTGCAAAACCCAAATAATAATAAAACTTTCTTTACAATACTTCCATGAGGATTAGAGATGATCTGTATAAAACATGTAAATCTTTAATTGAAGAACAATTTTCTTTAATAAAATTCATTGTCATGGAGCCCAATCAGACTCCTGGTAACCACTCATGATTCAGAGTAGAACAGCTCTTACAGGGTTTGCAAAGACTGTAATCTTATGGAAGCACTTTGCCAGGTTTTTCTTCTGTGGCACCCCTGGGTGGATTTTGATCACCAACCTTTTGATCACTGTGTGCACCCCCCAGGGGCCTTGGTGTTTGAAAGTAGCTATGGAGAAGAAAGGCATCTTTTACTCACATATAAATTGAAGCACAAAACGTTAAAGTCAAAATTTTCAGTAAATGCCAAATCTTTTTGCCTCCCAAACTAATACATGTCTTACAGTCGCCATTATTTAACCTCTTCCCTTTGAATCATTTTTTTCTCTACATGATATAGTTTGCATCCTTACTATTCTCATGACCACCAGTACACTTACCAAATTGTATATGCTTATGAAAACTTTCATGACTACTGATTTGGTTTCCTACCTTACCTATTTTCTTGCTAAGCTTTCCTCAGAACTTTTTGAAAACCTAAGGAGCTCTGGTAGCGTAGTGGTTACGAATCGGGCTGCGAACCTTAAGGTCAGCGGTTCGAAACTACCAGCCACTCCGCGGGAGAAAAATGAGGCTTTCTACTCCCGTAAGGATTTACACCCTCGGAAACCCTGTACAGGGTCGCTATGGGTCGGAACCGACTCGAAGGCACTTAACAACAACAACCTGCAAAGAAGGTTAGAGAACTGGAGATAGGTAGCCCGTTCTGCTGATCCTTTATCCCTTAACAGAGCAGTTACTCTTACTCTTTTTTCTTGCAGAAACTGAGGCACAGTTGGTTATCACCAGTTACAGAGCAGACTGGGCACTAAAATGGGCACGATCAAAAGACTCTCTCATTGTCCTCATGATGTATCAAATATGGATTAGCATAGGATGACTCTTGGCAAAGATGCCTATGATCCCCACCTCTGGGAAACAGAAATATATAGTAATAGCAAACATCTCTGGATTTGGTGGCAAATAGTTATCCTTATATGTTCATCTTTTAGTTCTGATTTTTGCTGCATACACTAAATGTAGTAAAGATAAGGGTTACACATATATTTAGTATACTTAGTATCATCTGCATAGTTCTAGTTCTTTAAATATTGGAAAAATTTAAGTTATTCCTGGGTGCCAGCCAAAGTTTGGAGACCTCAAAACACAGTAACCTAATAATGATAAGGATCTAAAAATCACAACAAAGTTCAAAACGCAACCTCTAAATATGCAGGCAAAGGTACTTACCACAAGAGTGGTTTCATTTGAAACCACTTGGGAACAGTGACCCACTCTCCTCCAATCTACTATTCCCTAATTAGTCTTGTTTGCCTTGGTTTATGCTAAAGGTAAACATGCATTTAGCCTAGGAAAGGAAATCGGAAAAAATCAGAGGTGACCTAAACAAGCTCTGCAAAGCAAGACTTCTAATCTGCAGTCAAATGGTTTAGTTACATCATCTGAGGGAATCAAAATTACTCAAAATCATTAAATAAATGATTCAGTATTCATTCTTATTCAAAAAATGAAAACAACCAGAAATATAAATGCCATCCCACGGAACTGAGAGAAACAACTTAATTCTTCTTTGGAGATTATTTTTGATAAAACTCTGTGAATGGTTTTAGATTAACATATTACCAATATTAACTTAAAATTTTTAACATATTTAAACCCAGGCCACCCAGTGCTGGCGATTAACCATCTTGGTTTTTATACTGTGAGCGCATGGCTTCAATCCTTGCTCAACACTCAATTAAGAGATTCTTTTCAGAGATCGCATTTACCATTTTCTTAGAGGCCATGCTACAAAAGTTCATTAACGGATTGTCTTAAGCTGCTGTTTTCCTTAGCCATTATATGGATGAGGCTTTTGTTATTCTAAACAAGCTGAAACAATGTCCATGTACACATAATAATTAATGACAGTGCAAATTGGTTTCTGATTTCCCTTCTACCGCGTAGCAAAATGCTATTAAAACATACAAATCATGGTTTAAACTTTTGTATAATTGTGAGAGTCTTTTCATGGCTTTACTTTTTAAACACAAGGTCTCCTTCTGAAGGCCAAGAAATATTGAATTCAAATGTAGTTATATGCAAAGAAAAATACAACCTTAAACTTTCTCAAGGAAACGACCCTTATAAACTCAGGAAAGTGAAAACTTGGACATATTTGGCACAGGCCTTTGGACATTCCCCCTACTCTGCCTCTGAACCTCAAAGGTCCCATGCACCGTATAGATTTTAAAGCTCAAAAACACTCCCTGAAAAGAGTATCAACCCATGTCGACACAACTAATTAGATCCTGAAATTCAGTTAACTGAATCTGTTCAGGGACTTAACCAACTAGAAAACATCCCTGTAGTCAAATAAATTTTTAAAAGGAATTTCATGAGGCTGCATAAGAATTTCTAAACCTCAGCTGACACATATTTACAAGTCTGGCTCAGAGAACTGTTATAATACACTTATGGATACATTCTGCCTGAAATGCCCTTGGACCTCTCCCAGTACTTTGTGTCAAGACAGTTTGCCCTTCCTTGAAATTTTTCTTAGACCTCACCACTTACTTGAAATCCCTCTTTTAACTTCATCAAGGACCTATTCTTTCAAGGCTATCCCTCTTTTTCATATAAAACTCTTAACTACTTTTATGAGATAATTAATAAATCTTTTGTTAGTACTCCACAGTGTGCACTTAAGTTCCATAAGGGTAGTGATGACTTTTCTTCTTTCATTTTTGCTTCTTCCCTTGCTAGTATTGGGTACAGTATGGCACTCCCAGATGAAAGAACTCGATCAGTGCAATTCACATTTTGCTACTCCTTGCTGAGTGCCCTACTAAGGGCTTCTATTACACTTAGAATAAAATCCAAAGAAGACCCTACACAGCATGGTCCCTGACTCTGTCTCTGGCTCACAGCACCCCAGCCCCACCAACCTCTTGTGCTCCTAGAAATGCCAAGTGTGCTTCCATCCTAGGGCTTTAGCACATGCTGCTCCCTCTGCCGGTGATGTCCTGGATATTCATGCAGTTTGCCCACTCAGATGTCCTGTATCCTGGACACCCTTGCAGCTCACTCAGTTAGGTCTCAAATGCCCCCTCCTCAGCGAGGACGTTTTCTAAAACAGCAGTCTCCCCTTACTACACCCCCACTGCCAGCCAGTAGATTTCAACTTATAGGAACTTTGTACAGGGTACTTTCCAAGGTATTTTTCAGGAGCAGAACACCTCATCTTTCTCCCGAGGCATGGCCGGTGGATTTGATCTGCTGACCTTGTGGTCAGCAGTCTAGTGCTTATCCTACAGCATTCCAGTGTTTAACCACCATAAGCCTCACTTCTACATCTTAGATATTGTCATAGTTGTTCTTTCTCTAGCTCATTACCAATAACAATAACATGTAAGCTTCAAAAAAGCAGGGACTTCATCCATTTTGACCACAATTGTATCCCTGATGCCTAGAGCAGTACCTGGCACATAGATGTCCAACAGTTATTAGCTGGACAGATGAAGAGATGTCACTTAATCACTGCTTCTAAGACTTAAAACAGGCAGTTTATACTGTGATTCAAAAGCCTATCTTCTCTGAGAAGCACCTCATCACAAATTCAGTGCTATTTCAAGCTTCCTAATAATGAACCAGATTCTTGCTGCCTAAATATGAAATTTCCAGTTTCTTCAGTGATCTGTAACTCACAAAGAAAGGCTTTATGCTCAAACATGTTCTGTGCCAGTCAGGTCATAGATATTCAAATTTCATAGACTGTATATATCTCTTACTGAAACACTTTTTTGGCTGGTGTTTATATTGTTGTTGTTGTTAAGTGCCTTCGAGTCGGTTCCGATCCATAGCGACCCTGTACAGGGTTTCCGAGGGTGTAAATCCTTACGGGAGTAGAAAGCCTCATCTTTCTCCCGCGGAGCAGCTGGTAGTTTCGAACTGCTGACCTTATGATTCGCAGCCCGATTCGTAACCACTAATATTTACATCTTAAACCCTTAATACAGTACTTTAAAAAAACAGTATGAAGAATAGTAGGTCACCAATATCTGGAGAGAGCACATACAGTATGTTAACTGCATGTTAAGCAGCTGTTTATTAGCAACCATACTAGTTGTTTGATATTCTAGAAGACGAAACCATTTTCCTTCTATTTTTGAGTTATTTATATAAATAAGATTCTACTGTGCTTTCCTAACATTATAGGGGAAAGGGTTTGAACTGATGTATAATGCATTGTGAATTTTAAAAATATTTGTTATGCAGAACATGCTGAGTTTAGTGATGAATTCTTGCCATTAAGTAGAAGATGCCTATACATTCTTGGATTCTTTCACCCAAACTCATCAACAAGCTTTTCCCTAGGCCTTTCTGACTTGTTCAGGTTCCAGCAACTCATCTGTTCTCAATTTCTAGTCTTGACCAATAGAACCCATTCTTGTGTCTTCATCCTCCAGTTCAGAGTTCCATCAACTTTGGTCATTCTGGTTAGCCAATGCCCCTTTTCACCTTTCACTGCATTCACCCCTTCTCTCTATTCTTTTCTTTATTTTCGATTGATTTTTCCTTTTACCAAAGAGATACATGCACATAATCTAAAATGCCAAATGGAGCTAATTTAGAGGAAAACACTGTTAGCTCTTAAATCTTGCTTTTTAGGTTACTTCAAATTACCAAATAATCTGAGCAAAATGTCATCTCCTGGCTACTCTATTTTAGATATTCTCTATCTTCCTATTCTAAGGAGCCCTGGTGTCTCAGTGGGTTAAGGGGGGGGGGCTAACCTCAAGGTCAGCGGTTCAAACCCACCAGTCATTCTTCAGGAAAAAGATGAGGCTGTCTGCTGTCATAAAAGATTTGCCATCTTAGATACTCTGTGGAGCAGTTCTACTGTGTCCTATAGGGTCGCTAGGAGTCCGAGTCAGCCGGATAGCAGTGGACTTTTCTCCCTGTCATGGCAAATGAGAAATTTAGCTATCTCTACCCACTCCCTGAAGAAGTGCAGCCAGAACGTTCCTTAAAAGCCAGGATGATGAGACTTCGTCTCTCATATTTTGGACATGTTATCAGGAGGGACCAGTCCCTAGAGAAGGTTGATAAGAGAAAATGAAGACCCAATGAGATGGAGTCCTGCAGTAGCAGCAACAATGGGCTCAAACAGAACAACAGCTGTGAGACTGGCATAGGGCCGGGTAGTGTTTCTTTCTGTGATGCATAGGGTCACTATGCCACAGAACCTACTCCACAGCACCTAACAACAACAATACTCCACCTCCCCAAGTCCTTCTCAACAAAGTTAGGCCAAAATTTGTTGAAATCCATATTCAGTGTGATAATTATGAGGACTTGTTCATTTCTGAGACCTATAATGGAAAACTATTGCTTTCCTTTCTGATACAAATGTTTTCCTATATTTAAGAATTGACTCGTTTCCTCATTTGCTTACTTTTATTTGAATATGTCCTACAACAGCCCTGTAAATTCCTCTAAATCCATTTTTTCAAATGACCAAATATGCCATATTTATGCATTCCTTTTTATTCTGATAGATTTACCAATTCCATTTTTTTTTCTTCTTCCCTCTCCCTCTTCTGGCTCAAATCTGTACTGATTATTTTCTAGGCTGCTCCAGGGGGAATTGTGCTAGAATTCCCCTCCATTAATATCATATAAACATTTCACTCCTCTCTCCCGTGTTGGATTTCTGCCATTTCTTGGTGCCCCGGACATCTCCTTTATTGCTTTGCTCCTGAGTGTTGCTGGATTATATCATTGAGGATAGATAGGAGGTGACGCCATTTAGGCTTTTCATGCTCTAAAATGTCTTTATTCTGCCCTCATACTTTATTGCTTCACTTTAACAGATATCCAAAGCTAAAATTCATTCATCTATTGATGGTGTTACTTTTTTGCCTTACTACACATTTCCAATTCTGTTGTCTGAGATACTGCTTTTCGCTCTTGATTCTTTGTGATCTCTTGCCCTATTTTCTCTCATTTTCTTTTAGTGTCTGTCCTGGAACACTCTAATTTTGAAATGCCCAGATGATATGCTTTGGATGGGATTTTTAAATGTTTTTCATTTATAATGCTGAATGCCCAGTGAGCCCTTTCCTGATGGAAAAGTACATTTTCAGGTTGGAAAAAGAGCCTTTAAAAAAAATAAATAATTTCCTAGCTACAGTTTTCTGTTTCTCCTTTCTACTTTGATACTGGATCACTGAATTGATTTATAAATGTTCCTATCTTTCTCTTATTATCCATCTCTCTTTTTTCCCTTATATTATCAAGGGGCTCTTCCAATCCTTTTGCTGAATTTTTGTTTCAGCTATTGTATCTTTAATATACAGAAGCACTTGCCTTTTATCTGTTCCCTTATTTAAAAAATAACATTCTATTGTTTTTTAAGGGTTGTAATATTTCCTTTTATCTGTCTGAAGACATTCTGGCCTCTTTAAAGCATTGTTCTGCTCCCAGCATTGTCTCTGCTTCCTCTGGGTTCCTTTTCCTTCTTTGCTTCCTTGTTTTTATTTGCTTCCTTGGTCTCTCAGCTTCATAGCAGAGGCTTTCTTTCAAAGTGTGATTATCCTTTGATGCCCTACCATATTTAAGAGTCACCAAAATGCTGATTAGAAGCTTTGCAAATGGATTTTAATAGAATCAGAGAGTAGCTAGACAGTTTGGGGAGAAGGAGTCATCAAATTTCAGTATTGGTCTTTTCTCTGGTATAGCTCAATTCCCCTGAGAAGGATCTTCCAATATTCAATATTCCTGAAAGGTGAGTGAAGAGGCTGCCATGGGCTGATAATGGTAAAAACAGGGGAACTGTGAAGTTCACAGTGGTTCCCTGACTGAGCCAAGTAAGTATGGGATCTGAGGGTCTAACTGCTCCTCATAAAGACTTTCAAATAAATCCCACTCTCTATAGCAAGTTGCCTTCTATGTTAGATACCAAGTGCCTCGAATTCCTGAGCCTGTCCAGACAGCCATGGGATGAGTCAGTTGGCATCCCATCTGCATCTCCCTCAGAGGCACTTGGTTCTGACCTTTCTTCACTCTGCTAAGTCATGCACCATTTTGCCATCCACTTTCCATCTTTGTGTCTTGTGGTTTAGGGTTATTTATGTCTCTTTGATTCAACAAGATGGAGTTTGTGCTTTCTTTTCTTGTTTCCCTGTTATTTGGGAAAGAAGGTTGAATGAGGGGGCATAGAAAGAAAGACTAAATATTCTGGCATCTTAAAACCAGAAGTCTCTGGCATTTTCTTTGTCATCGGATTCCTTTTCCTTTTCCAGCATACCATATACTCTTCCACATGCAGACTCTGGCTTCCAGGCTTTCTGGGTAAGTAGCCATCTTATTTTGCTAATTCTAAACATTTTGTTAATTCATGAATTAACAAGTTCCACATTTACTTATCATATCCCAATTGCAGGACTAGTTGTCTACAACTAAAATGAGGTATACTTCATATACATATAATTTGAAGGGGACTAGTTACTACTCTCTTGTGGGACTTAGTTTTTTTATCAAATAGGCTGGTTATTTTCTGCTTGCTCCTTGACCCTCCATTCTCATACTACTCTCTACCCTAGGAGACTGTCCTATCTAGACAACTTCCCTCAGCAACCCCCACTCATCTCCCATCCCCACTGCTCACTCACTCCATTGGCTTCACTCTTTCCCTGCCTTGCTGTATTTTTGGTGACTTTGCTCTACAGTGACAACTCTGAAAGAATAATGACTTTACTTCATTATATTCCTAGTTGGTTCCCCCTGACCCTGCACACATATCTGTAAAAAGTTTCTTTACTAAAACAGCTTCAAGTTGTATTCTATGCATCATGTGCCATTAGTTTCTTACCAGGACAATGAACAGCCTATCAAAAACAAAGAATTTTTAGCTAGTTCACATCTAAAGTCCCTCATTGAGCTCATGTATGCTAAAAACTTTACAAGAGTCACATATATTGTTGTTGTTAGGTGCCGTTGGTTCAGTTCCTATTCATAGTGACTGATATAAGATTTCAGAGGCTGGAGATCTTTTCAGGAACAGAAAAATTTCATCCTTTTCCCGTGGAGTGGCTGAAGGGCTTGAACCACTGACCTTGTGGTTTGTAGTCCAGGGTTTATCCTACAGAGTCACCTACAGAGTCACACACATAGTTGACATTTAATCAAAGAGTCTAAGCAAATTAAGGGTTTCCACTTAGTTCAGGTATCTTTCTTACGACAACAGAGACTCTCCAAATAATTATGCTCAGTACTAGAAAACATGAACATTGTCATCACCACTGAGGCCTGCAGGGAAAGCTAGGATATATGCATGGCATTCCCTTTAAGCTCTTGGCATTGGAGTTAGTTAATTCTGATACATATACATTTGCAATTTTTGATGTTGCAAACACATAGGACTTCAGGATAATTCTAAAGGCCCAAGTATTTCTTTGTGTGTCTGTGTGTGTGGGTGCATGTGCCAATAAAACTTTTTTTATGAGAGCTGAGATCTGAACTTTGTATCATTTCCACATGTCATAAAATAGTCTTCTTCTTTTGATTTCTTCAACCATTAAAAAAACTCTAAAAACCACTCTGGTATAAAAACACGGTGAGCCAGACTGGGCCTGGGAGTTGTATTTGGCATTTGGCAAAGCTTAACATCCATGTTTAAGACATAAAGAGTTGAGGTTGGACTTGAGAAGATTTCTTAGTGAAGATTGTCTCCTGGGTAATCCACTGAGGTAACGTTGAGGAATTAGGGCAAAGCTCCCCTGTAACCTCAAGCCGAGTCAAGGAAGCCTTGGAGAGCACTGGTTTGTGATGTGCTGGCTCTATACATGTCCTCTCGGGTTTGGAGACATGTCTCCTGGCTCCCACTCTCAACTGGAAAGTCTACAAGCAGACAATAGGCCGTGGCACAATGGCAGAGGGCATGGATAGTCTTCCTGCTACATACCAGCTATGTGACTTTGGGCAAGTCATTTAATTGCTATGTACCTCTGTTTCCTCATCAAAACTTATATAAGACAAAGAGTAAACTCTAATACAAACTATAGAATACAGTTGACATGGAATTAGTGCTAAGTCACAGTGACTCCATGTGTATCAGAGCGGTGGTGTGCTCCACAGGAATCTCAGTGGCAGGTTGTTTAGAAATTGATCGCCAAGACGGTCTTCTGTCAAATGTTTCTTTCTAGTTATTTATTTTTCTTCTTTTCCCTTAGATATTCACACCATCAAATGCCCAGGAGAAAAAGCTATATGACTCACCAATCTTCCCAATAAAAAGAAATGAATTCACTGACTTCACACTCCCTTTAGTTGCCAGATTATCTCTTTTCCGTGCACAACCAGACTTTTTATATCAGCTACCTTTTTTCCACTTTCTTGCCTCCACAAAGCCTTTAACCCATTCCTATCTTAAACTCTCCTTACAAAAGTTTTCAACATTCTTGCTGATAAATTCAATGGGCCCCTCCCTGGCTTTGTCTTACTTAACTACTCTGCCTCATTTGCTACTACTGCCGTACTTCAAAACCCACTCTCTTGTCTGTATTGTTCTCACCTTTAGGGTTTCCCCACTAACTACCTGATTACTCCTGAGTCTCAGACCCCAGTGGCCATTTCCTCATCTGCCCATTTCTCCAGTGTCCATGTTTGTCAGGGACCTGTCCTACTCTTCCTTATCTTTCTACCTATACTCCACTTCTGGATATTCGCCTCACTGCTATGGCTTCAAAACCCACTTCTATATGAATGATTCTCAAATCAACCATCTCAAGTCCAAATCTCTCTGCTGACCTTCAGAGACAGCTAAACTAAAAGAGATCCACATTTGTGATCACTGCAAAGAAAGGTGGCCCAACAGAATGCAGACAGTTTTCAAACAGTATCAACAGTATCATAAATATCAGACACAAATGAAATTTTGCTAAAGATATTTCAAAATGGTTACAGTAGTACATTGACAGAGGGATTCCAGAAAGTCAAGTCAGATTCAGAAGAGGGCATGGAGCATAGGATATCATTGCTAACATCAGATGGATCTTGGTGGAAAGCAGAGAATACCAAAAGATGTTTACTTATATTTTATTGACTACGCAAATCCATTTGACTGTGTGAATCATAATAGTAAACTATGGATAAAATGACTCATTAGCCACACACACACACAAAAATGACTCATTAGCAACACTTAACAGTGCTAAAGCAGAACTGTACATAGACCAAGAGGCATCTGTTCCAACAGAATGAAAGGATACTGCATGGTTTAAAATCAGGAAAGGTGTATGACAAAGTTGAATCCTTTCACCATACTTATTCAATCTATATGTTGTTGTTGTGTGCCGTCAAGTTGGTCCAACCCATAGCAACCCTGTGTAGGGTTTCCAAGGAGCAGCTGGTGACCTTGAACCATCAACCCTGCAGTTCAAACCTGACTTTGCAGTCCACTGCATTAACCCACAGCACCACACACCAAGATTCCTATTCAATCTGCATACTGAGCAAATATTCTGAGAAGCTGGGCTACTATTGAAGAAGACACGGCACCAGGATTGGAGGAACACCCATTAACAACCTGCAATATGTTGTTATGATACAGCCTTGCTTGCTAAAAGTGAAGATAACCGTAAGTACTTACTAATGAAGATCAAAGAATATAGCCTTCAGTAAGGATTACAACTCAATGTAAAGAAAACAAAAATTCCCACAACTGGACCAATAAACAACACCAAGAAAAATGAAGAAAAGATTGAAGTTGTCATGGGTTTCATTTTACCTGGATCCACAATTAACACCCATGGAAGCTGCAGTCTCTTATCAAACAGCATAGCGCATTGGACAAATCTGGTGAAAAATACTTCTTTAAAATGTCAAAAAAAAAAATTTTTTTAATGTTACTTTGAGGACTAAGGTATGTTTAACCCAGCCATAGTATTTTCAATCACCTCACATGCATATGAAAGCTGGAAAATGAATAAGCAAGACCAAAGAAAAATGGACGCATTTGAATTATGATATTGATGAAGAACACTGAAAATACCATGGACTACCAGAAGAAGCTCCATCAGCAACAACACAGAATACCAGGCCAAGCAGGCTCAGGGGATGGTGCTAGAACTCTGAACCACATATAAAGGAATATTTAGAAGATTGGAAGGTTTACAGCTCGGGGAATTTGTAGCAGAATCAAGAAATCCATTGTTTCTAATTCAAGACTCTCAGCTATTCCCGGAGCTGCCATCTTGGGAGAGACCAAGTGGGGGAAGGATCAGAACAGCCACAAACGCTTGACAGAACGGCGGAGATACAGATGTGGGCATTCATTTTTTGGTATCTGTTTCTTGGTCTCTTGCTGTCTACGCATCTCCATTCTGGTGACTAGAAGGGATGCCTGAGCGAATGGATACTCCACCCCCACCACTGTAGGGTTCTACTACACATGTGTACAGATCTCCTCAAAATTTAAAGTGACAGTTTCCACATAAAACCAAATGGCTACCACTCATCCATCAGTTTGTCATACTGGGGTGGCTTGTGAGTTGCTGTGATTCTGAAAACTATGCCAATAGTATTTTAAATAACCAGCAGGGTCACCCATGGTGGACAGGTTTCCGATGAGCTTCAGACAAAGACAGACTAGGAAGAAAGAGTGACAAACTACTTCTGAATCTTTAGTCACTGAAAACCTTATGAATAGCAGAAAAACACTGTCAGATATAGTGCTGGAAAATGAATCCTTCAGGTTGGAAGGCACTAAGAATGCAACTGGGGAAGAGCTGCCTCCTCAAAGTAGAGTTGACCATGATAACCCGAATGGAGTAAAGCTTCTGGGAGAAAAGCCCACAAGACCTGCATTTGCTGATGGGGCACAACTCAAAATGAAGAGAAACAGCTGTAAACATCCATTGAAAATCTGAACATGGAATGTACAAAGTATGAATCTGGAAAAATTGGAAGTTGTCGAGCTCTTTAGAGGCCAAGATGACCAAACTTTGTCTCTCATGCTTCGGACATACTGTCAGGAGGGGTAAGTCACTGGAGAAGGATATCATGTTTGGTAAGGTGGAGGGTCAGAGGAAAAGAGGAAGACCCCCAACGAGATGGACTGGCCAAGTGGCAACATCGATGGACTCAAGCGTGACAACAATAGTGAGGTTGGCTCAGGACTGGGCAGTGTTTTGTTCTGCTGTTCATAAAGTCACTATGAATCGGTACCAACTCGATGGCACCTAATAACAACAACTAGAAGAACAATAAAAAAATCTGTTTTGGAAAAAGTACAGCCTTAGAAGTGAGGATGGCAAGACTTCATCTCATGTATTCTGGACATGTCATCAGAAAGGACTAGTCTTTGGAAAACAGCATCATGTTTGCTAAAGTAGAAGCTCCATGAAAAAAAGGAAGACCCCTGAGGAGATGGCTTCGACAATAGGCTCACACATAACAATTGTGAGGACAGCACAGGACTGTGCAGTGTTTCATTCTGTTGTGCATTGGGTCACTATTACAGCCAACTTGATGGCACCTAACAACAACAAATATGAAGGGTCTTCACAAAATTCATAGAAAAATGGAATTAAAAGAGAATGGAGATGTGTTTCTCCATAACTTCCAGTTTGGCAAAGGCAGAGCAGTCAGGTAGGACAGGCCCATGAGGGAGGGGCTGAAAACCCAGAGACACTGCTCTCTGTGAATAGTACAATATCTTTGGATCTAGCATAAGGATCAGGACATCAGTTTCCCACAACCTCCAATGGAAAAATCATGGTATAAAGGAAAACATTGCATTTTAGAAATTGTTCAAGGCACAATATTCCCTCTGTGGCCATCCCACCCAGGCTACAGCCAGACCTACACAGGGAACTGGTGTTAAAAGCAGCACAGTGACATTTGCAAAAGGAGGTGTGGGGGAATTCTATACATTTTTTTCCTCCTCTTCTTGTCATGCCTTATTTGTCATGCCTTCAGTCAGGTGGGTGCACACCCCCAAAAAAGTCCAGCATTGAGACCACAGCTTTCCCATGGCACAGAGATAAAGAATCCCATCGGTCCAAGGGCAAATTCTTTGGATACTGCTTTTGACTTCTTCCTGTGGCTTCCAGCCCTAAAGTTAACTTGTGCGGGACCCTTTACTCCTGCCTATAAGCAAGAAAAAAAGCAGGTTTGGCCTGACAGACAAACCATATGAACAATCTGTAAAACTCCAACATAAAAATACACAACTATTTCAAGAACTACACTGTGCACACACAGATACCAAGTGACTTTCAGAGACAAAAATAGTAAACAGTCTTTCTCCCATTAACTTCTTAATATCTATCTGTGCACCTCTATAGTGGTGACTAGAGGAGGGGCTTGAGCGAATGGACATCCCCACCCACTACTGGAGGCTTCTACAGTGCACACACACTGCCTGTGTAGCAAGGCAACTGGCTAGTTTTATTTTTGTTTCAAAGTGGTGGTTTTTGTCTCTGCTTTTATATTGCTTCTGCTTTTGGGTCTTTTGATCACATATTTTTCCTGTAGGTGGGAGCTTTTTCTCCCTACGTTACCTAAGAAGAGTCAGCTATCATGGCCATATAGCCAAGCTACAAGCATACCCCATAATATTCTACCATTGAGACAAAAGCCAGTAACCACTGCTAAGCATTACATGAGAAAAGGAAAGCCTATCTCCTGATCATATCCACCAGGAGACACCCAGTAAGCTTAATAACACAGTAACAAACATCCATTTAAGCATTAAAAACCCACACTACTACTGAAAATGATGAACAAAAAACAACAAAAGATATCAAAACATGTCCAAAAACAGAAAAGAGTAGCTGAGACAAATGAGCTGGAGACAGACAAAGGCTTTCTAGAACAGGAAAAGAAGGTTTTGGATTTGCCTGAGAAGAATGATATGGAAACAAATTCAAATTTTCCAAAAAGAAGTGAAGGTAGTATATAACCATATGACGTTCCAATATTAAACCATTTTATGTGGACATTAAATAGGCATTGTTATGTCACTTCTCCCATATGTCTCAAATGATCTTATTAGTTCAAACAAGATATATTAAAGAAGTACCTACTAAGTGACTGATGGACAAAAGAACATAAGATATTGTGGGAACTTAAAATTTTTAGAGCTGCAAAATTTATCTTTTAAAAATTAAAAAAAAATTATGACAACTGAAAAGATTAAACTTGCTTTTAGTATTTATTTATCATTCATGTAATTGAATTCAAAATTTTTAACTTTATGCTTAGTTAACTTTATTAAAAGTTTAAAAATATTTTTTTAAAAAGCAGTGAAGGAAAACATGGAAGAAGTCAGAAAAGTACTAAAGAGCAATCAAGCAAGATTGATACAGCATTGAAAACAATTCAAAACCTGCAAAAAGAGGGCCAGATGATTAATAATAAAATAAATATCAGAAATGGACAATACACTGAAAGGGAAAAGGAGTAGAATTGAAGAGATGGAAGCTAGAACCAGCAAGCTAAAAGACAAATCTCTCCATACTGCTAAGATACAAAAGCAAGCAGAAAAAAGGATTTAAAAAATCTGAAGTGAGTTTAAGATTCATGCTGGGTAACATGAAGAGGAACAACTTAAGAATTACTGGCATTCCAGAACAGGAGGAATCAAAGAAATCCACAGAGGAGATAGTGGAAGAGCTTCTGGAAGACAATTTCCCTAACATCTTGAAAGATGAGAAGATAAACATTCAAGAAGCTGAACATACCCCAGGAAGATTAGACTCCAAAAGAAAATTCCCAAGCATATAATAATCAAGCTCTCCAAAATCAAAGACAAGGACAGAATCCTAAAAACAGCCAGGGAAATGAGAAATGTTACTTACAAAGGCAAACAAATCAGATTAAGCTCTGACTATCCAGGATAAACCATGAAGGCAAAAAGGCAATGGTGAGACATATAAAAAAAAAAAAAAAAAAAAAAAAAAAAACTGTCAACCAAGAATCATCTATCCAGCAAAACTGTCAATCAAATACTATGGCACAATCAAAATGTCCCAGGATAAATAGAAGCTAAGACATTTTGTAAAAGCCAATCCAGCACTTCAAAACATCCTAAAGGGAGTTCTTTGGACGAAAAACAACAAGAACAGACAACAACAGGAGATTGACAGGCGTGGCAACACTACCTGAAACTCAGACGACGTATAGCAGAATCCAGTACAGAACAAAATTAAAACAATGAATTCAAAGGAGCTGGGAGGACAACTGAAGATCAAAATAATAACAATGTAAAAGAAGGGAAAAATGTAGGAAGAAAGATCCAGGTGGTGAGGAGGTTAGGTAGATTACAGGACACAACAACACAACAGATTGTCTTAAGTGGAGGGAACAGTTAATAGGCTATAAGGTAACCCCAATGAAAGTTAATACTTCACAACATTCCATGAAAATGACCTTCCAAGCAGAACGTGAAAATTAAGAAGAAACCGACAAGAAATAGCACAAAAAACACAAACTCAGCACAAGAAGGCATGCAGATTGATGAACTTGACCTACACCTATGGATGCAGTAGATCTAAAGAGGGAACAAATCTTTACAACAAGGATCATTCCCACCCCCTCCATACACAGAGTAGACAGGGATGGGCAACTTGGACATTGGCTACCCAAA
>NW_006408522.1:24976275-24977779 GCF_000296735.1 Chrysochloris asiatica
GCATTTGACAAAATCCAACATCCATTCCTAATAAAAACACTCCAAAAAGTAGGAATTGAAGGGAAATTCCTCAACATAATCAAGAGCAGATATACAAAATCAACAGCCTACGTTACTCTCAAAGGAAAGAAACTGAAAGCCTTCGCTCTGTGAACAGGAACCAGACAAGGATGCCTTTTATCACCACTCCTATTCAATATTGTTTTGGAAGTCTTAGCCAGAGCTGTATGGCAAGATTGAGAAATTAAAGGCATCCAAATTGGCAAAGAGGAAATAAAACTCTATTTGCAGACGATAAGATCCTATACGTAGAAAACCCAAAAGACTCAGTAAAAAAGCTGCTTGACATCATTGGAAGATTCAGCAAAGTGGCAGGGTATAAGATCAACATACAAAAATCAGTTGGAGCTCTCTATAGTAACAATGACAGCACTGAAAAAGACATGAGGCAAGCAATACCATTTATAATAGCCACCCAAAGGATGAAATACTTAGGAATAAACATAACCAGAGAAACAAAGAAAATTACAAAACACTACTACAAGAAACAAAAAGAGACTTACAGAAGTGGAAAAACATACTATGTTCCTGGATAGGAAGACTCAACATCATAAAAATGTCAATACTGCCCAAAGCAATTTACATATGTAATGCAATCCCAATCTAGATTCCAACAACATTCTTCAAAGAGATGGAAAAGACAGTTACAAACTTTATATGGAAAGGAAAGAGACCCAGGATAAGCAAAGCACTACTTAAGAAGACTAATGAGGTTGAAAGTCTCTCACTCCCTCGCTTCAAAATTTACTACACAGCTACAGTGGTCAAAACAGCCTGGTACTGGTACAATGAAAGATACATTGATCCATGGAACAGAATGGAGAATCCAGAAATTAACCCACCCACATACAGCCAATTGATTTTCGACAAAATGCCTACCTATATTGCATGGGGAGGAGATAGTCTCTTTAACAGATGGTTCTGGCAGAACTGGAAAGCGATATGCAAAATATTGAAATAAAACCTTTACCTCATGCCCTATACAAAAATGAACTCAGTATGGATTAAAGACCTAAATGTGAATCCCAAAATTATGAAGGTCATCAATAAGAAAATAAGGACTATTTTAGGGCATACATAGACTACCAAACATTTTGAAAATTACACAAACAAAAGTAGATGATTGGGACATACTAAAAATTAAAAACTTATGTGCATCAAAAGATTTCACCAAAAGAGTTAAGAGGGAACCCACAGAATGGGAAAAAATCTTTTGCAATGACACATCAGATAAAAGACTCATTTCTAAAATATATAGGAAACTAGGACAAGGTTGCATTCTTTCACCACAGTTATTCAACCTGTATGCTGAGCAAATAATCCGAGAAGCTGGGTTCTATGAAAAAAAATGTGGCATCAGTATTGGAGGAAGACTCATTAACAACCTGTGATATGCAGATGATACAACCTTGCTTGCTGAAAGTGAAGAGGACTTAAAACATTT
>NW_006408522.1:24979154-24983478 GCF_000296735.1 Chrysochloris asiatica
GGGGGGGACTATATATCACCAGGATATATGGGAGGAGAGGAGGGGAGGAAGGGAAAGCAAGATAGAGCACAGGGTAGGGAATAGACACAGGAAAGTTCAATACACAAGAAGTGGGAGGGGAATGGAAGAACAAGGCTGATGGGAGAACCATTAGATAGGTTCACATGGGCTAAGTGGAACCGAGGTACATGATGATGTATGCACAACTGGAACAACAGGGCTTCGGAATACAGGGATTGAAGCATGGTTTGAAAGGGTAAAAGAGGGGAATAATGTTAAAATGCTTGGCTGTCTTTTGAATCTTAGTTTCCCTTGCCTACCATTGTGAAATATACCCTTGAGAGGGGTGGGGAAAAGGAATAGCCAGAAACATCACAATAGAAAGCTTGTAAGTCCGCCTTCAGCCTATACCTGATTGGAATACCTTTAAGGGGGCTAGAAATTGCCCAGTGAAAGAGACCTCCTGTGGAGCTTGTGCATTGCACAAGATCATAGGTGGAAACAAGAATCCCATTCAGAATTGTCTGAGGTGGGAAATTTCCACTAGAAAGGATGAGTAGACCAGCCTGGAGTGGCTAGAAGAACAGAAGATACTACATGAAAAACGACCAGCAAGAAAAATCAGAAACAATAATGGCAGCATGATTGATTACTACAAGAACAAGTAAGCTGCTCGCCCAGGAACCATCAACCCTCAGAGCAAACTCCCTTCCAAGACTAAGACACAAGGGGAATACACGAGCAGGCATGTGATCTGGCTGGTAACCACGTTGGTCATTGATAAAGGGAAGAGGGGAAAAAACAGCAATGAAGTTGGGATCTAAGTCCGACCACATTCAATAGACTCCTGTGAACCCAGGCGGAGACCTGGATGGCCAGCAGTTACGGCATGACCCGGGGACTCCTGGGCCCAGAGGTAGTGACATGGCCACAGAGGACTAGAGCAGAGAGTGAAGCATCCAGCAATATGAAGTGAGGGGACATGCACAAGAACACCCATGTACCCACTTGACCTGACTTCAATGGCTGGATTATCAGAACTCAACTAGAAGAAGCAAAAATAGGGAAGGGAAAAAAAAAGAGTAGCCCACTATAATTTGATGAACTTTACTTGTACGTAAAGATGTAGTAGATCAAAAAAGGGAACAAATCTTTACAGCAAAGATCACTCCCCTCACTACACAGGGTTAACAGGCATGGGCAACTTACACATTGGCTACCCAAGATGGGGGGGGGGAGTGCTATAAAGGCAAGAAGTGACTGCCTTACAAGCTTTCAAGAGGGAGCCTAGTTCCAAATGGGGCAGGGGTAGGTAGAACCTCCACTGAATGATTTCCAATCTGTTGGGACAGGGCTGGCAAAAGGAAATGGGGATAAGACTCTTGTGGTACCATGAATAATTGCCATCAGGACTGACTGTGAGGGTCAGAAATGTAGAGGTAGATTTTTTTTTTTTTTTTTTTTTTTTTTTGCGGGTTCCTTGTACTTTATTGACTATGCAAATTCTTTTTTTTTTTGATTGTGTGATAGTTTACATGGGGGAACATTAGTTTAACATTCATTCTATCATACATCGTATTCATTGCCATAGTTACCATACCATCCATGCATCATCACCCAACCAAAGGGTATACCCCGCAGGTCTCCCCTCCCCCCACGGTTCTCAGCACACAGCCCCTTTCCCTTCCTGGATCTCAAGTCCTCAGTCATTCCATCTCTTCATGTCATCCTCTCTGCCTCCATCTTAGGCCTCACTGCTTCTCTGGGTGGGGTCCCGATCTCCACTCTTCTCCAGTGATGGTCCCAGGGCCCTCCGTTCCTAGACTGAAAGGTTAATCACTCCCCTCCTTGCTATAAAATATCCACCTTTACATTTCCAGTCCTTACAATCAGTCCTGATAACAATTGTTCGCCCTTGCATCACAGGAGACCCATCTGCATTTCATCAGCCCTTCTTGGACAGGCTGGATACTATTCATTGGAGACTCTACCTTCCTCCCCGCCCCGTCGATCTAGGTTCCCTCTTGAAAGCTTATAAGCCAGTCACTTCTTACCTTTGTATCCCTCTCCCTATTTTGGGTAGCCAATGTTCAAGTTGCCCATCCCTATCTACTCTTTGTGCGGAGGAGGTGGGAGTAATTCTTGGAGTAGGGATTTGTTTCCTCTTTTGAGCTACTGCATTTATAGGTGCAGGTCAAGTTTATCAAGTTGTATCAGATGACACTTTTTTTTTTTTTCCTCCTCTTCTTTCTTCTTCGGGTTGAGCTTTGCTCATCACTGAAGCCAGGTCAAGTGGGTATCATCTGCAAGTATAGGTGTTCTTGCGTCTGTCTGCCGTCTTCTTATCAGCTGATCACTTTGCTCCCCACTCTAGTCCTCTGTGGCTGTGTCTCTGACTCTGAGCCCATGAGTCCCTGGGCCTTGTCCCGCTGCTGGCAGACCAAGTCTCTACCCGGGTTCACAGTAGTCTGCAGAACGATGTAGGGCTTAGCTCGCTGCTTCATTGATGTTCTTTGGTCACTTCTCCTTCTGGGTGACATGCGTGGTCGCTAATCAGAGTGTGTATTTCCACTGCATCTTGGTCTTGGAAGAGGATTTGCACTGAGAGGACTCAACTATTTGCCTTGATGTCACCTGGGCAAGCAACTTGCTTGCTCTTGTGGTAACAGTCGGACTGTCCTTCTTGTTTTGTATTTTTCCTGTAGGTCTTTCTTTCGAGACGTGTCTTCTGGTTTTCTGGCTGTTCCAGGCTGGTCTGCTTGTCCTTTCAAGAGGACAGTTTCCCATCTCTGAAGGTCTGGATGTGGTTCAGGCTTCCATCTATAGTCTTATGTATTGCAGAGGCTCCTCAGGAAACCTCCTTTACTGCACACATTGTAGCCCTATTTTAGTATTCCAATCAGTTTTAGGCAGAAGACGGACTTACAAGCTTTCTATGGTGATATTTATGGCTATTCCTTTCTCTACTCTCCCGTCTGTGCTGCCTGGTCAGAGAAGAGCCAGAAGTCTAAAGGTAGATATTTATTGACAAAAGGAGGGGAGTGATTGATTTTGCCATCAAGTGAGAAGAGCAGAGAGTGTGACCCTACCCAGAGAGGCAGTAATGCCAGGGATGGAGACAGAGACGATGATATGGACAGATGATGATGTGGACAGATGGAGCGGCTGGGAATACTGGACTCAGGGTGGGAGAGGGGCTGTGCGCTGAGAGCCGGAGGGGCGGGCCTGTGGGATGTATCCTTTGGTTATTTGATGAAGCATGGAGGGGATTGGGATCGTTGCAATCAAATGAAATAGAATACGATGAATATAAAACTGATGTTCTCCCGTGTAAACCCACATAATTCACAATAAAAATTTTTTTTAAATAGAGAATGGAATTTTTCCCACTAACGTTTTGAAGTCCCCTCATAGTTAGTAAGTCCAGTAGCATAGCCACAAATTCCTCACACTCAGCACCTCACCTTCCCCTCAAATCTATTTTCCAACTATATTCCTCAATCCTAGAATCATACCATGCCAGAGACCTGGGTATACCACCAGTCAGTGGCCAAGTCCTGGTCACTCTAACTGAGATGTGCCTTGAATTTATCATACACTTCTGTTCATCCTCACTGCCATAGCCCTGGACTACCTCATCTCCTTACTTCCGGTACTGTTACCTCCAATCCAGAATTTATAATCCAGGCAGGGGGACTTTCCTAATATGCAGAAATATCGCTCTCGTTCTAAAACGCTGCAATGGTGTGCCCTGTTGTGAGGATGAAGCTTAAGTTCCTCAATAAGCTTTATGAAGCCCAGCATCTGGTTTCCTAAGCTGTCATCTACATTAATCCATGCTCCAGCATTACTGAGCAACTTTGGTTTTTCTTGTTTTTTTTTCATTGAGTAAATATATATGTAAGAAATCAATTACCATTTCAATATTCCTCATGCATACAGTCCAATGACATCATGATTTCCAAATTTCCCCATCACCTTCAACACAAGCTCAGTATCTCCTAAGCAATGAGTCTTCCTTTTCCCCTCCCAGCCACCCCCCTGGTAACTACATATAAACTTTAGTTTCTATACAGTGCCTATCCTAGATGTTTCATATAAGTAAAATCATACACTCTTTGTCCTTTTGTGGCTGGCTTATTTTGCTCAGTACATTTTCAAGTTCTATCCACATTATAGTGGTTACGAATCGGGCTGCGAACCTTAAGGTCAGCAGTTCGAAACTACCAGCAGCTCCGCGGGAGAAAGATGAGGCTTTCTACTCCCGTAAAGATTTACACCCTCGGAAACCCTGTACAGGGTCGCTATGGGTCGGACCCGACTC
>NW_006408522.1:24983663-25006306 GCF_000296735.1 Chrysochloris asiatica
CTACCAGCTGTTCTGCAGGAGAAAGATGAGGCTTTCTGCTCCTGTAAAGATTTACAGCCTCGGAAACCCTGTACAGGGTCACTATGAGTCGGAACCGACTCCACAGCACTCAACAACAACAACAACAGTGCCACTGTAGGGTAGCCATTGGACTGCTAACCATAAGGCCAGCGGCTCAAAACCAGCAGCTACCCCTCGGTAGAAAGATGAGGTTGGCTGCTCCCAGATGATTTGCAGTCTCAGAAACCCTGTATAGGTAGGATCACAATGACTCAGAATTGACTCGATGGCAGCGAGTTTGGTTTTTTGGTATCACATTTTATTTCTCTTTCTAGATATTTCCACATGATGTTTCCTCCACCTGATCCATGTTTACCAGGTGTTATCAATGCTATCATGCTATCAGTGTGGCGTGACTCCTTGGTCCTACGCTGTCCTATGAACTCTGGGTCTTGGAGAGATCTCCTCCCATAGCACACACTCAGTCACTCACCCACTCTATTACTTGTCTCTACACACGTCATCACCATGAGTCAGAAGCCACTCAGCAGCAGCAGGCCTTAATTTCCCTTTTAGCTCACAGTATATCCCCAATACCTACAACAGGAAGAGTGTGGTAGTTCCATATGATAAGCACTGGACTGAGAACCACCACGTCTGCAGTTCAAGCCCACTAACTGCTCTGATAAAGAAAGATGAGGCTTCATGCCCACACGAAGATTGAAAACCTCAGAAACTCTAGACAGGGTCGCTATGAGTCGGAACCAATTCAATGGCTATTAGCAACACCAACCACCTACAAAACTGCTTGGTACAAAGTAGTCATGAGGTAAATAATGGTTGAGAAATAAACAAATGAACAAACAACAAATAAATCAACCAATTTAAAAGGAGGACTAGGAGACCTACACCTGACATACGGGTTTCCTTTCCTCTGCTTTCTCTCCCCTCAAAAAATTAATAATAAAAAAGTCAGCTACCCTTTCCCCCAAGTAAGTAAGTTATGGTTCACAAAGGAGTAATTAACATATACGTACACATGATAGCTACGGAGAAGAATTCTGAGTTCTTGCTTTCTCCTACATTTACCCCTTTCATTCTGCATACACAATTTTCAAACTTAAAATTTAAACAGGCTTAAAAGAACTTGAGCATGTGACTGACATTCTCTTGGTCTCCCTGATGTCCAGTTTGTGTTTCCAAACCATCTGCAAACTCTGTAGTATATGTACATGGTAGAAGAAGAACCAAAAATAATATCTTATTTAAACCAAAACACTAAAGCATTCATTAAAACTAAGTATGCCTGCTCTGACACGTAAAGTCAGAGATTTATGTTAACTTATAGAGGTTTTCTTACCTTCTGTGGAATTTATGTTTGCTTTAAGTAAGCTTTTCCTCTTTGTAATGCAATATTTAAGAAGAAGAAAAATTGAAGTTTATTCCAGTGACTAACTGTCTAACATAAACAGATATGCTGTTCAGTTCCTCATTGTCTGGTCTTAACCCTTCTTACCCATTTACTTGCCAAATATTTAATTTAAGGTTTTCTATAAAAAATGTTGTTGTTGTTGTTGTTGTTGTTAAGTGCTGTCGAGTCAATTCCGACCCATAGCGACCCCATATAGGGTTTCTGAGGAGCAGCTGTGAGCTTGAACCACCAACCTTGCAGTTCAAACGGCTTTTCAGTCTGACACATTAACCCATGGCACCACAAGCAAACCCAAATAGGAAGTCTAAAACCTCTTGGTCTAAATTGAACATGTTAATGAAGTGATGGGAAAAGATGTCCATGAATTCATACTCCACACTTTATGCAAGAGCATTTAAATATGTACAGCTTACTCACAAATCTGTTCATGGTTGGAGGGTATCAGCTACCTTATAGCAGTTTCATCAGTAGAACCTATGAAAGGCATGCCCCCTTGTGCAGTCCTGATATGTAAGTCAAAGTTTTTCAAGTGAAGACACTGGGATTTCAAGATTCAGATGCACATGGCTTTGAAAAAAGAAGGCTGTTGAAAGAGGCTTACAATATTCAAAGTTAACTACCTTTGATAGGTTCATCCCCAACGCTGTGAGGGTAACCAAGCCTGCACAGCAGACCAAAGCACTGGAGCTAGAGAGGCCGGAACTTGGTGGGATGTTTCCATCTACCAGGCAATTCATCCCAGTCAGGTTACTAAGGCCAAAGTGTTCCTAGGAGTAAAGGAGAAACAGCACTAGTAAATTCAGTGTTGGATCAGAAAGTAATAGAAATATTGTTTCATTCCCCACAGAGCTAAAGTCAATCAATGGACTCTGTATAGAAACTACTTACACAATTCAATTGAGTTGAGACCATACATGGCATTTTATTTAATGGCTCTTGGCCACAGGGCAATGTCATCTAAGGATTACTTTTTCTTTGCTCTTTTTTTCTGGAATATCAGTCAATTTCAATGAACAGAGAAAACATACAAAGTGATAATTCAGGCAGCAAGACAAGGAATACAAACTACTATGTTGTTGTTGAGTACCATGGAGTCGGTTCCGACTCACAGTGACCCTGCACAGGGTTCCGAGGCTGTAAATCTTTATGGGAGCAGAATGCCTAATCTTTCGCCCGTGGAACCACTGGTAGTTTTGAACTGCTGACCTTGAGGTTGACAGCCCAACTCATATCCACTACGCTACCAGAGGCTCCTTACAAAACTACTATAGAGAAAGGTTAAATCTCCATCTAGCACATTCCTAACAATCTGTTATTATGAAAGTCTTCACCTAAATCATGGCTTGTTTTTATGGAGTATCTTTCTTCAGAAAGTTCTCTGTAGAAAAGAGTTCTAAACTTTCTCACTTCTGCTTTACTGATGAAAACATCTGGGCACAAAAAGATTAAGAGGCTTTCCCAAGATCATAATTCCGAGAAACAGGGAGCTGGGAGTAGGGCCCATGTCTCTGATTCCTGATTGAGAACTTCACTGCACTTAGAAACCTGGGCCAGCATGCTGTCATTGTGATTTACTACAACAGCTATAAGAAAAAATCAGGTTTTAACTAAAGTTTACAGATATAATTTAGCCATATGGTAGTTTTCAAGAGAGCCAAATTAGAAATCAGCTTCAAATGAGATTGCAGCCCTTAAAAGAAGCAGGAAAACTCAATTTCTAAACTGGGAAAGCCCTGTAGGAAAAATCAGACTATGAATTAAAGATGGGAATTCCGGTGACTATCTAGAACTAAGACACATAAGATGCTATCACGCCATAACCTTCATGGTTTAGGATTAAAAATAAATTCAAGTCTACCTCCTCCTTAACAAAAAGTATCATGGTATTTGTAAGTTACTCAAAAGACTCAACATTACGTGAATATGCATTTCATCATATATATTATTCTAGGGAGATATTTCAATAAACTAGTTAGAATAACAAAGCTCTGAAAATGAAAAGCTCTTGTTTCTCCCTAATCTTTTTTTTTTTTTTTCTTCAATCCTTTTTTTCTTAGCTGGCAAAACTCATGAAGCACAAAAGAAGATATTCAGTTGGATGTGTGTGTGTGTCTCTTCTTGACTTCAAGTCTTCTAAAAATTTCCTTTCCAGAAATACAAACAAATTATAAACTGGAACAGTACTGCTGCCAATGCCCTGTCATGCAAAACATCAGACAACTTATTAAAAAAAAAAAAAATCCTTGGAGAATACTACATATTTAACCATAAGTTGATCCACAGGGTGTCTTGAATATGAATCATTCTTACAAACTTATCACGCAATGTTTAAATTAAAATATACAGCAGATTCAAAAACACAAATGGGTTTTTGCCAAATTCCGTAATAGCCTTATCCCAAAAGGATAACATGTTCAATTTAGTATAAACAGATTGTCCTCTGGAACTTTCTACTATTTGAATTAGAAGGTTTCTGAACAGGCTAACATTAAAATATTTTTTTCTGCCCAAAGCTTATTGTACAAACCTACTTTCATACGTTAAGCTGTCAAACTACAGAGGATGGCTTTAAGACCTAAAATATACAAAAACAACCCAAAGTAACATGCATAGTTTAGGTCGCTTGACCCATATGCTACAAAAAGCCATGTTGTCATATGGAAAATCAAATTGCACTTTCCCAGAAAATGCTTCCAAATACTGTAATTCCCACTAATGTATATGATAAGCCAGATGATTTGAAAATTTTAAACCTTCCAATAACTTCCCAAAAGTTATTATTGCTATGTATCTCTAAATAAATAAATTTCTTGTCCACATATGGACAAGAAAAAAAGAAATATGTGAACTCTAGAATCTGAACAATGACAGGGTTACAGTACAGGATCACACATCGGAAACATTCGATGCATTTCTGCAATGGACATGCCACTCAGTCTCAGGATGGCCAGGAAAAAATGTCAGATAGGACCACCAGACAATAAAGACCACAACCTCTCTAAAACACAGGCTTGGTTCATTGTTATTGTTTTGGCTTAAAATAGCCAAATCCACCTTTTTCTCTCCTTTATTTATGAGTCTACTCCAGAATTATTTCATCTAAACTAATTATTGAAATGTAAAAGTGACTTTAAAATGGCAAATGCTGATTCTCTTTTTGCCTCTTAAGAGAAAGTGGAAATATTTCAATGTCTTGTTCTTTTATGACATTAGATATGTTACAAGTAACTATTCAATGTTTCTAGGAAAATACTTACACCAATCATTTACTATATCCGAAATAACAATTACAATAAGTTACCAATTATGGAATGCTTCAAGAACAGGATAATTCTTGCACCAACTCAGTGGGGCATAGCATTTTAGATAGCAAATCTGAAATTTAAGAGGTCAAATTAACCAACCTAAGGAGAGCCTGGATTTAGACTCTAAATCCTATTACACTATATTCCGATATATTCCTTAAAAAAAAATTAAATAATAGTATAAGAATGTGTCCTCCAAAAGAAAATGTAAGCAACAGTTTGAAAACCGCAGAGGTGTTTGTTAGATGCACCTGACTTAGAAACAGTTACATGAAAACCACTACTGACCCCAGTGAACATACCCCAGGAACATCTACATACTATCCCTAAAACATATATAATTAACAAAACAGGGCAGAAACATCAATATTGAAAGCTGCAGACAGAAATGATATAGCAAATACAACTAATTTGGTATAATATATACTACCATCTCAACTGCTAACAGGAACCTCAAAACCGATTTACCTGAATTCCTTTATATCCACATAGGAAATAGTTGTGCCACAGAGGCTTGGTTTGGTCAATCTGAATGTTATTTTCACTAGTACTGAAGTCTCTGCAAAAACAAAAGACACCATTTATTTAAGTTTGCAAACCATGTCCTACAAAATCAATGGCTGACTGCTGCCATCTTGTGCCACAATAGTGATACTGAACACGCCACTTCCATTTATTTCAGTATATTCACTTCACTCCCTATCAAAAGCAATGAGCATCTCCAGCTGCTAAAAATTAAAAGAGGAAGTTGTAGCTACCTTAATGACTAACCTACCACCAAACAACCTTTTCTATGTCCTGAACAGATGGAAACCAATATATATTTTCACATTGTTGATAAGTGCAATCAAGCAGTTTCCAACCCACAGCGACCCTGTATCGAGTTTCCCAGGAGTGGCTGGTGAGCTTGAGCCACCAACCTTGCAGTTCAAACAGAACTTGCAGTCCAGAGTACTAACCCACAGTGCCATGCCAGGACTCCTACCATTTTTTTCTTTCTTATTGGTCCTCATTAAGCTAGTGTAAGCCACATGAAAGCCAATCCCCTAGGCCTACTGTCTGGCACATCTCTAACAGTAACAGGAGAACTCCAAGTCATCTTTCTCCATACTCTGGGAAACTCACCCAATTTTACTATCTTCATAGTTTAGGGTAAAAAAAAAAAAAAAAAGTGAATTATAAGTCTAATGGAATACACCTATTGGATCAAATAATTCCATGAGAATATATAATAAGAAAAATTAAATTAAAGACTAAATTAATGGTAAGGAGAGCTCGCCCACATGGCAGAATGCCAACTAACAGACGTAGAAGGAATGACAGAAATAGAAAATCACTATTTAGCAAGTTCCACAATAATCATTGTTTCAGAAAATAATCATCAATTAGTGGATAAAAGTTAGAGGAGAAAAAAAAAAGATATTTGCATAGAATCGAGTGTTTCCCCACAAGATACTAATTAATTGCAAGTGGGGAAAATAGCTAGTTTATGGTAGAGAAATCTGGCAGACACCACCTTAGCCAAATGATCAAAGTTAATAGCAACAGTAACAGTATATTGTGCACATCCCCTTCTGGGGTATTCTTTACAGAAGTACATAACCTGAATCCAAGAAAAATGAACCACAGCTCATATTGACGCAATGCCAACAGACCTAAACACTGCCCAGTCCTGTGCCATCCTCACAATTGTTAAATTTGAGCTAACTGTTGCAACCATTGTGTCACTACATCTCCTTGGGGGTATGGGGGAATCTTTTTTGTTTTGTTTTTTACTTACCTTCTACTTTACCAAGCATGATGGCCTTGCCAGAGATGACTTTGACTTTTTCCTACTTCAGTCAAATGAAAAAATACTTGAAATCTTGAAACGGCAGGGTCAGTTAAATTAGGACAGAAATGAAGCCATATTCCCCATATCGATGCATTTGAATTGTGATGTCAAAGAAGAATATTCAAAGTACGTTGGACAAATAAATCTGTCCTGGATGAAGTACAGCCAGAATGCTCCTTAAAAGTCAAAATGAGAAAACTTTGTCTTTCATTCTTAGGACATATTGTCAGAAGGGACATCATGCTTGGTAAAGTGGAAGATCAAAGAAAAAGAAGAAGACCCCCCCCCAACAAGATGGATTGACACTGTGACAGCAACAATGAACTGAAACATAACAATAGTTGTAAGGATAATGCAAGACTGGGAACTGTTTTGTTCTATTATACATAGGATTGTTAGAGTCAAACCGACTGTTGTTCTTAAGTGCCCTCGAACCGATGCCGACCCATAGAGACCCTGTATAGGGTTTCCAAGGAGCAGCTGATGAGCTTGAACCGCTAACCCTGCGGTTCAAACAGCTTTGCAGTCTGACACATTAACCAGGACTCCCAAAACTGACTAGACAATACTAAATATCAAAAAACATAAGCAAAATATTGAATGACACAGGAAGCATCAGAAGAAGATTGAAGGAATACAGCGAGTCACTGGACCAAAAGAATTGACGCTCAACCATTTCAAGCGGTAGCATATGATGGAGAACTGAAGGTACTGAAGGCACTGGTGAAAAACAAGGCTCCAGGAACTGATGGAATACAAACTGATGTAGCACAGGAGGCGTTCACACATCTATACCTAGAATTTAGAAGACAGTTACCTGGCCACCTAATTAAAACAGATCCAAGCTTTTTGTCATGCCGGTAGTGCTCCCACAAACATGGTGAATGTTCCTAAAACCCGCTGGACTTTCTGTAAGAAGCATGGCAAGAGCCAACCCCACAAAGTGACACAGTACAAGAAGAGCAAATGTTCTTTGAATGACCAGGAAAAGCAGCATTAGACTAGGCCAATTTTCTGGAAGAAGGCTAAAACTACAAAGAAGATTGTGTTGAAGCTTGAATGTGTTGAGCCAAACTGTAGATCTAAGAAAATGTTGGCTATTAAGAGATTCAAGCATTTTGAACTGGGAAGAGATAAGAAGAGAAAGAGCCAGGTGATTCAGTTCTAAGCTTCATCTTGTTTTGCTATTAAGATAGTAAAATCTTGATGTTAAAAAAGAGAAAGTGAGAGATCAGTATTTGTGCTCATTCCAAAGAAAGGTGACCCAATAGAACACAAATATCACAAGCAATTAAAATTTTGCAAGAGATAATTCAAAACAGTTGCAACTGCACATTGACAGGAAAGTGCCAGAAATGCAAGCCAGCTTCAGACATGGAATGAGAGATATCTCTGCTGACGTCATATGAATCTTGGCTGAGAACAGAGAATACCAGAAAGCTGTTAACTTCTGCTTTGTTAACTATGCAAAGACACTGTACAATGTAGATCATGGTAAACTATGGATAATATTCAAAGGATGGGAATTCCAGAACAATTAATTGTGCTCATGAGGAATCTGTACATATACCAAGAGGCATTTGTTACAAAACAGCAAGGGGATACTGAATGGTTTAAAATCAGGAAAGGTGTGCACAAGGGTTGTATCCTTTCACCATACTTATTCAATCTATATGCTGAGCAGATAATTCAAGAAGCTGGATTCGATGAAAAACGTATCATCGAAAGAAGAGTCACTGACAATCTGCGATATGCAGATGATACAATCTTTCTTGCTAGAAGCAAAAAGGACTTCAAATACTTACTGATGAAGATCAAAGATGGCACCTCAAAGTAAAGAAAACAAAAATCCTTACAATTTGAACAATAAATAACATCAGGATAAATGGAGAAATGATTGAAGTTGTAAAAAACTTCATTTTGTTTGTTTCCATAAGCAACACTCATGGAAATAGCAGTCAAGAAATCAAATGACATAACTGTGTTAGCCAAATCTGCTCCATAAGACCTCTTTAAAGTATTCAAGAGCAAATAAATCAGCTTGAGGAATAAGGTGGGCCTGACCAAGTCATGATATTTTCAATAGTTTCATATGTATGTGAAATTTGAACAATGGATAAGGAAGACCGTAGAAGAATTGGTGAATTTGAGTAATGGTGTTGGAGAAGAATATTAAAAGTACCATGGACTGCCAGAAGAACAAACAAATCTATCTTGGAAGAAGTACAAAATGCTCCTTAGAAGTCAGCGTGGAGAGACTTGGTCTCTCATACTTCGGAAATGCTCTCAGGAGTGGCCAGTTCCTAGAGAAGGACATCATGCTTGGCAAACCGAAGAGTCCTTGAAAAAGAGGAAGACCCCAATGAGATGAATCGGCACAGTGACAGCAACAATGGGTTCAAGTATAACAATTGTGAGGAGAGCAGAGGACTGGGCAGTGTTTCATTCTATTGTGCGTAGGGTTGCTATGAGTCAGAACCAACTCAACAGCACTTAACAACAACATATTAAAAAAAAAAACTCCAACTACATAGCATACATAAAAATTAACTCAAAACGGATCACAGATCTAAATGTAAAAACTAAAACTACAAAACTTGAAGAAGAAAACAGAGAACCGACTTGACGGCACTTAACAATAATAACATATGCTCAATGAGGCTACAGCAATGAAAAAGAGAAAGAACAATATCTGACATCACAGAATTTATAATATATTTGAGCATTCAGACACATAACCAGATAATGGCACAATATAGCAAGGTAAAAAGATGTGTCATTATAGGATAACCGCTAAGTTGGTGGTTCAAATCTACCAGACGCTCCTCGGAAACCCTATAAAGGGTCACTATGAGTCAGAACCAACTTATTGGCCCTTAACAACAACAAAATGTTGTGACAAAGAAGTACCGGGCATAATAGTAACATAGGAAATGCAGCTGACCTGAATTCCTGGGTGACAGTTACCTCAATAGATCATAAATAACTTGTGGCCAAGGACAGAGTTATTTTTATCTTTGTTCATCTTTCCTGAATAAATGAACAAATCAGAAACAAGAAAACTGTTGCTGTCAAACCAATACTAATTCAAGACAAACCCATGTGTAAATAAACACTAAATAGTTGCCTTAGATGCTTTTCTAAGGCAGGTACAAATTTCCAATTAATTAAATCAGGGGTGGGGAATGTCTAGTCTTTCCATGAAATCATTTTGTATGGTCCTGCCAAAGCAATTTCAGTTCCAGCCAGCACATTGGTGGTGATGATGTGCCATGGAGTCAGTTTCTACTCACAGCGGCCCTGCATAGGGTTTCAGAGGCTGTAAATCTTTATGCAAGCAGAAAGCCTCATCTTTCTCTGGCAGAACAGCTAGTAATTTCGAACTGTTGACCGTGAGGTTATCAATTCAACTCATAACTACTACACTACCAGAGCTCCTTAGCCATCACATTGTGTCAATGGTGGCTGTGTGCCATGGAACTGGTTCCTATGAATAGCAACCCTGCTGTAAATCTTTAAAGATCTCCAAGGCTGTAAATCTTTACAGGAGCAGAAATCTCATCTTTCTCCCATAGAAGAGCTGGTAGTTTTGAACTGCTGAGGAGTTAATTCATTATTATATATAATAATTTATACAAGGAGCTAATTTTTAAGTTTATAATTTTGTATGGCCTACAAATGATGTTATAAGTTTTGGCCAATAAGAGGTGCCCCACCCTAAATTAAGTGATTCAACAGATATCTCCTAAAGCGCTTCTTGGAAATGCTATACAGGTCATGATGGAGTCATGATGTGGAGCTGCAGGTTAATGCGCTGGGCTGCAAGGTTGGTTTGAATCTCAAGGTTGGCAGTTCAAGCTCACCAGTCACTCCTAGGAAACCCTATACAGGGTCAGTATGAATCAGAACCAACTCGACGGCACTTAACAACAACAGAGACCTCACAACACAATACACAAACAATACTACACACACATACACACACAAATATGCACATGGTGGTTGCTGTTAGGTGCTCCTGAGACCATTGGGTCTTATAGGGAATGCCTGTGGCAGTAGAGCTGCCTCACTGTGTTTTCCAGGCTTCCGTCATCTCTACAGGAGCAGGTCACCAGGTCTTTCTGCCACAGAGAAGCTGGCTGAATTCAAACTGCCAGCCTTTCCGCTGACAACGAGCACTTAACCAAGACTCCTCCTTACAGTTGCTGTGATTGTGTGCTGCCCAGCAGGTTTTGACTCACAGCAACCATGTGTAGGGTTTTCAACTGCCAACCTGGGCTGATCCTACAGTGCCATACCAGGGCTGTCTCCTTAGAGTAGCACCCTAAATACTCACGGGTACAAGGGGTTTGTATTGGCCAGTTGGACATTATGTGTTTTCACAGGTTCCACAGCTATCAGCATATCTTGTTCTACAGCCATAGGAAGGACAGAATATCCACAGTAATCAATATGCTCTCCTAGAAAAAACAGACAGCATTTTTTATCATTGTTAACAAATGAAAGAAACAATGCAAACATTCAGAAAAATCTTGATGGCATGTCAGGTTTTAACTGAAAATAAAAATATGAGGGGGCTTCAAAAAAATTAATGGAAAAACTGAATTAAAAGATAATAAAATGTTTGCACAAACTTGTGAAGCCTCTTGGTAGTGGGCTAAGTGAGCATTGGGCTGCTAACCACAAGGTTGGTGTTTCAAATCCATCAGCTGATCCAAGGGATTGAAATGAGGCTCAGAAAACCTATGGAGAGTTCTACTCTGTTCTATACACTCACTATGAGGCAGACTTGACTGTACAGCAGTGGTTTGGTTTAGGGTTTTTCTAGTACTATGGACAGAGTGATTCTGTTTTCTTTTTCCCAGGCATCTCAGTTAGTAATTTCTGCTAGTATATTAGTAATTAGTTTAAGTGATTCTTTGTTATTGTTGTTGTTGTTGAGAATGTTAATCCAACTCATAGTGACCCTATGAAGGGTTTTGAGGCACAGGCAGGTGGATTAATCCAGTGCTTATCCTACAACACAACATAGACATTTTAAATTTGTAACAAGATATTTTTATTATTTGTTTTTTACTTTCTAATTCATAATTAGAGTCCCTGTGTGGTGAAAATGGTTAACATGCTCAGTTGCTAACCCAAGGGTTGGAGGTTTGAGTCCACCCAGAAATGCCACATAAAAAGGTCAGTGATCTATGTCTCAAAAATCAGCCATTAAAAACCCCATGGAGGAAGTGAGGGAAAAACAGCACTGAAGCTGTGAGCTAAGTCCAACCACGTTCAGTACACTCCTGTGAACCCAGGTGGAGACCTGATTGGCCAGCAGTTTGATGTTTATGCTCCCTTTTCATTTTTGACACTTTCCATCTACATCTGTGGAAATAGTCAGTGGAAAAGCTCCATATCATCAGCCAAAACAAGGCCAGGAACAGACTGTGAAACAGATTAATTAAATGCTCCTATGGAAGTTCAGGTCGAAGATGAAAAAGTAAAACAAGAAAAGGAAAGCCAAAATATGACCTTGAACACATGCCACTTGAATTCAGAGATCATCTGAAGAGCAGATTTGATGTACTAAACAAACACTAATGAATGAAGATCAGAAGTGTGTGGGATGGCATCAACAACACTATACAGGAAGAAGGCAAGAGGTCATTAAGAAGACAAGAAAGAAGGAAAAGATCAAAGTGGATGTCAGAAGACTCTGAAACTTGTTCTTCAGTGTAGAAATGCTAAAGCAAATGGAAAAAATGAAGAGGTAAAAGAGCTGAACAGAAAGTTTCAAAAGTCAGCTCAAGAAGACAAAGTCAAATATTTTAATGAAATGTGCAAAGACCTGGAGTTAGAAAATCCAAATTGAAGAACATACTCAGCATTTCTCAAGCTGAGGGAACTGAAGAAAAAATGAAAACCCTGACTTTCAATATTGAACGGTTCTATGGGCTTGATCCAAGCCATGGTATTTTCAATAACCTCATCTGCATTAGAAAGCTACACAGTAAATAAGGAAGACTGTAGAAGAATTGATGCATTTGAGTTATGGTGTTGGAGAAGAATATTGACAGTGCCATGGGCTGCCAAAAGAACAACATCCTTGTTGGAAGAAGTGCAGCCAGAGTGCTCCTTGGAGGCCAATATGGCCAAACTTCGTCTCTCATACTTTGGACATGTTGTCAGGAGGGACCAGGCACTGGAGAAGGATATCATGTTTGGTAGGGTGAAGGGTCAGAGAAAAAGAGGAAGACCCCCAACGAGATGGATTGGCCAGGTGGCAGCATCGATGAACTCAAGCGTGGCAACAATAGTGAGGCTGGCCCAGAACTGGGCAGTGTTTTGTTCTGCTGTGTATAGGGTCACTATGAGTTGGTACCAACTCGATGGCACCTAACAAAAACAACAACAACATGGACAAAATACTGAGTGAAGCAGAAAGCATCAAAAGAAAATAGAAGGAATACACAGCGTCCCTGTACCAAAAAGAAATGGTTAATGTTCAACCATTTTAGAAGATAGCATATGAGCAAGAATCAATGATACTATTCAGCAATACTTGTTAGTAATCTCATACATGAGCCCTGGATATCCACAGACAAATGTAAAAACCTTCCCTAAAAGCCAAGACTGTAAATTCCAAAAAGGCAAGTCCCCCCACCCATCCAAAAAAAGCTAAAGAGGATAGAGAGAAACACTGTTAACTGATGATATATGGAGGGGATAATAATCAATGTAATGAAACAAGGTATATGAATGGCTGAATGTGAAGCTGATGATGTGCCCTGTAAACTTTCACTCAATCCAAAATAAAAACATTTAATAAAAAAAGAATCAATGATACTGAAGGAAGAAGTCCAAGGTGACCAGAAGGCATTGGCAAAGGACAAGGTATGGGAAACTGATGGAACACCAATTAAAATCTTTCATTTTAGAAGATAGCATATGATCAAGAATCAATGATACTGAAAGAAGAAGTCCAAGGTGTCCTGAAAGCATTGGCAAAGGACAAGGCATGGGAAATTGATGGAACACCCATTAAAAACAGACTGATGTAGTGCTGAAAGTGCCCCCTCATCTATGCCAAGAAATCTGGAAGACCATTATCTAAACCACCTTCTTGAAAGAGATCCATATTTGTTCCCATTCCAAAGAGAGGTGACAACGGAATACAGAAATCATCAGATAATATCATTAATATCACATGCAAGTATAATTTTGATAAAGATAATTCAAAAATGGTTGTAACAGTACATTTACAGAGAACTGCCAGAGGTTCAAGCAAGATTCAGACGCGGATGTGGAATGAGGGATATCATTACTGACATCTGATGGATCTTGATAGAAAGCAGAGAATACCAGAAAGATATTTGCCTGTGCTTTATTGACTATGAAAAGGCTTTCAATTGTATGGATCATGACAAGCTATGAACAACACTGTGGAGAATGAATATTCTGGAACACTTAAATGTGCCCATGAGGAACCTGTACATAGACCAGAGACAGGTGTTTGAACAGACTAAAAGAACACCAAATGGTTTTACTAAGAAATGTTTGTGCCAGGCTTCTATTCCGTCACCATAATTATTCAATCGGTAGGCTGAACAAAAAATTGGAGAAGCTGGATTATATGAAGAATGTGGCCTCAGGATTGGAGGAAGACTCATTAACAACCTGTGATATGCAGCTGATACAACCTTGCTTGCTGAATGTGAAGAGGACTTAAAATAGTTATTGATGAAGATCAAAGACCACAGCCTTCTATATGGGTTACATTTCAAAGTAAAGGAAACCAAAATCCTCACCACTGGACCAACAAATAACATCAAGAAAAATGGAGAAAAGACTGAAAATGTCAAAGACTTCATTTTGTTCAGAACAATCATCAACACTCATGTAAGCAACACTAAAGCAATCAAAGGACATATTGCACTAGGCAAATATTCTGCACAACACCTCTTTAAAATGTTCAAGAGCAAAGACGTCAGTTTGAGGACTAAGGTGTGCCTGACCCAAGCCATGGTATTTTCAATAACCTCATATGCATGTGAAAGTTGGATGTTGAATAAAGAAGGCTGTAGAAGAATTGTTGTATTTGCATTATGGTGTTGGAAAAGAGTATTAAAAGTACCATGGACTGACAAAAGAACAAACAATACAGGGATTGAGGCATAGTCTGAAGAGGGGAAATAATACTAAGATGTTTATGTGTCTTCTGAATATTGGTTTTCCTTGCCTACTATTATAAATTAGACACTTGAGAGGGACAGAAAGGAATGTCAGGAAACATGATTACAGAAAGCTTGTAAGCCCGTCTTCAGCCTATAACTGATTGAAACACCTAAAAGCGGTTCTAGAAATTGCCCAGTGAAATAGACCTTCTGCGGAGCCTTTGCAATGTATAGGACCTTAGGTGGAATCCTGAGCCTCATCTAGAACCTTCTGAGGTGGGACATTCCCACTAGAAAAGATAAGCAGACCAGCTTGGAACCACTAGAGCAACAGAAGATACATCTTCAAAGAAAGAACAGCAGAAAAAACCCAAAACAAAAATGGCAGTCTGATTGACTACTACAAGAAGAAGCAAGTTGTTTGCCAGGAAGCCATCAAGGCAAGCAACCAAGTCCCTTCAGGACAAACCCCACTCCAAGACTGAAACTCAAAGGGAACACATAAGCAGGCATGTAAGCTTGCTGGCAACCACATTAGTCTACTGGTGAGGGGGTAAGGCAGCAATGAAGAAAGAGCTGAGTTCAACCACATTTCATAGGTTTCTGTTGATCTGAACATGACAGAAAAGAGGAAGGGCTGATTGGTCTAAACTATAATGAGCCCTGGGAACTCCTGAAGCCATGGACAAGGACATTGCCACAGACAGCTAGAGCTGAGAATGAAGCAAAAGCTGATATGAAGGCAGTGGAGATATACAAGAACGCCCAAATTTGCAGATAGTACCCATTTGATCTAGCCTCAATTGCTTGATAATCAGAACTTGACTAGAGGAAGATAAAAAAATAAAAATAAATTGATAAAGGAAATGAGTGTAAACCACAATTTGATGAACTTTACCTATACTTATGGATGTAGTAGTTCAAAACACCAACAAAGAGGTAAGGAGTCTTCACATTAAGTATCAATGCTATCCCCTCTGTATACAAGGTAGATAGGGACGGGCAATTTAGACATTGGCTACCTAAAATGAGGGGGCAATAAAGGCACACAAAATGACTGGCTTACAAGTTTTCAAGAGGGAGTTTAAGAGTGTGCAGGGGAAGATGGAGTCCCCACTGAATAGTATTCATCTTATCTAGACAGGTCTGGTGAAAAGAGATGGGGTTAAGATTCTTATGATTCAATTGTGAGTAATTGCTATCATGACTAATTGTGACTGTCACAAATGTAAAGGTAGAAGTTTTATAACAAAAATGGGGGAGTAGTTCATCTTACAGTCCAGGAACAGAGGACCCTAGGACCATCAAGGGAGAAGAGCACAAGCAGAATGTGGGACCCTATCCAGAGAAGCAGCAACACTAGAGAGGGAGACAGAGATGAGGACATGGAGAGAGGGAGCAGCTGAGGACTCTAGAGTTATGGAAAGAGAGAGTCTGAGTGCTGGCAGCCAGGAGACAGGCTTGCAAAATGTGCCTTTTAGTTGTTTAAATTATTATATCCCTGAGTGTGTTTGTGTTCATCTCCCCACCCCGCCACTACCCCCCCCCAAAAAAAAAGGGGAATGGAAGCAAATACTGTTGAATGATGATACACAGAGGAAATTGTAATCATTGCAATGAAACGATGGTGTAAATCTGATGTGCTCCCACGTAAACTGTCACACTCAGTTAGACAGTAAAAAATAAATAAAAACACTTACCAGAAAAAACTAAATAAATAAAGATAGCCAAAGACCAATTTAAAAAAAAGAAGACAAACAAATCTGTGTTGGGAGAAGTATAGCCAGAATGCTCCTTAGAAGCCTGGATGGTCAGACTTCATCTGTCATACTTCAGACGCATTATCAGGAGGGACCAGTCCCTGGAGAAGTATATTATGCTTGTTAAAGTGGAGATTCAGGGAAAAAGAGGAAGACCCCCAGAGAGATGGCACAGTAGCAGCAGCAGTGGGCTCAAGTACAGTAACTATTGTGACTTTGGCACAGGACCAGGCAGTGTTTTGTTTGGTTGTGCACAAGGTTGCTATTAGTCGGTACGATGGTACCTGACAACATAGGATGTCCAAGGCTGTAAATCTTTAGAAGAGCAGAAAGTCTCAAACTGTGGTTAGCAGCCCAATTCCATAACCTACTACACGACTAGAGTTTGCTGGTGAAATCATAGAGAAATTAGAATAAAACGGGTAAGAAGATATTTTATTTTTTTTATTTGCTTATTCTATATTTAAAAAAATTAATTTTATGTAATTCATTCTGTTTCTAGCTAAACCTAGGATATCCTACACAATTTTTCAGGGCCAGTCTGATTTGGTAGGCATTTGGTTTGGACTTGTTGTTGTTGTTAGGTGTCATCGAGTCGATACCAACCCATAGCGATTTTATGCACAGCAGAACAAAACACTGCCTGATCCTGGGCCAACCTCACTACTGTTGCATGCTCGAGAACATCGATGCAACTACTTGGCCAATCCATCTCGTTGGGGGTCTTCCACTTTTTCTCTGACCATACACCTTACCAAAGAGCAAAGATGTCAGCTTGAGGACTAAGGTGCGCCTGACCCAAGCCCTGGTATTTTCAATAACCTCATATGCATGCGAAAACTGGACAGTGAATAAGGAAGACCGTAGAAGAATTGATGCATTTGAGTTATGATTAGGAGGAAAATATTGAAAGTGCCGTGGGCTGCCAAAAGAACCAATAAATTCGTTTTGGAAGAAGTGCAGCCAGAGTGCTCCTTGGAGGCCAGGATAGCCAAACTTTGTCTCTCATACTTCGGACATATTGTCAGGAGAGACTACTTGCTGGAGAAGGAGATCACGTTTGGTTTAGACTAGGAATCACAAAAATAATTATAGCAAAATTTTTATCCTTAGTAGTAAGTTCATTGGCTGGCTAGTAAGGAAGAGACCAGGACTCAAATAACTTTAATATAAGGCAGTAAGTGCTAAGTTCTTCAGTTGTTCATATTTAAAAAGTAAATACAACAGAGAAAGAAGATCTCATGTTGCTTGGTGGTCATATAACTAAAATATTTGAAAACGATCATTATGATTTTTTTAATTTTTTAATTATCAAGTTAAATTTGGTGGCCTCATGTGTATTAAGAGAGAACTATGTATTAGAAGAGGACTATGAGCCATAAATGGAGTCCTGGTGTGACGCTGTGGGTTAATGCACCAGACTGAAAAACTGTTTGAACTGCAAGGTCAGAGGTTCAAGCTCACCAGCTGCTCCTTGGAAACCCTATACAGGGTCACTATGGGTCAGAACTGACTTGACAGCACTTAACAACAACGACAATGATCCATAAGGTTTTTAATATATATATTGGGGGGATAGAAGTAAAGATTTAGGGTTAGTACTATGGCTAGCTCTAGGCAAGGCCTAGGACTACATTTAGTGTTAGGGTTATGGTTAGAACTTAGAACTAGGGTCAATGTTAAGGGTAGGGGTTATTGAGCTAGGGTTAGGGTGAAGAGTAAGGTTTGTTCTGGTTTTAGAGTAACATTAAGGTTTATTTTCTTACTTTATTTTTTTCTTGAAATCTACTAGATTTCCCCTTGATTTGGAAGTTCTGTAACTCCAAAACTAGATAAATAAATTTAAAAACACTGGATTGTGAACCACAAGGTCCATGGTTCAAGCCTGCGAGCTGCTATGTGGGAGAAAAATGAAGTTTTCTGCTCTGGCAAAGATTTAAAGCCTCAGAAACCCTATGCAGGGTCCATATGAGTTGGAGCCAACTCCATGGCACTTAACAACAACAATATATATGTGTACATAGAATGGTAGATTAATCAGCTATAAAGGCCACGCCACCTGTGATGATTCCCTTAGGATACCAAGTGCCCTAGGGGAGAGAGGCTGGAGTGTGCATTACATAATGAGACTCGCTCCTTGCCTGAAATCTCCATTAACTTCTTCGTTAGCAAGACACATCTGTTCTCAGAGGGTTATGCACCCTCTGTGGGGCCTGGAAGCTTCATGGTAGGAGTAGTAGGAACTCTCCCAGACCTATGCATCTCTTCTTTATGCTGATCCTGCTTTATAACACAACTTCAATCATACAAATAATGTATTCTGTGAGTTCTTCTAGTTGTTCTAGTGAATTATCAAACCCAAGGAAGTCATCAAGTGCCAGCAGGTCAGAAAGGAGAAGTGTCTAGGGACTTCTAAGTTTGCAGCTGATATCCTGAGAGGTAGTCTTAATCCTGAATTTGAAACCAGCAGAGAGAAAGTGAGGGTTCCTGAGGGGCCCCAGAGCTTAAGGCTGACATCCTGAAAGAATACTCTCCTCCAACACCATAAAGCAAATGCAACAACTCTTGTACAGCCTTCTTTATTCAACATCCAACTTTCATATGCATATGAGGTTATTGAAAACATCCAGATTTGTAGACAGCAAGTGGCTGGTAGCTGATGTCTTGGGCTTGTTTGGCAGTTTGAAGACTGTGTCCTTCTACTTGTGAGCTCTAACCCAGCTTCTAGTGGTGGTGGTTGTTGTTAAGTGCCATCGAGTCAGTTCTCACTCATAGCGAACCCATACTGGGTTTCCAAGGAGCAGCTGGGGAGTTTGAACTGCCGACCTCGTGGTTCACAGTCCAGTGCTTATCCTATAGTGTCACACTGGGTTAGGATTAGAGAAAGAAGTGCAGCTGGTGTCAGAACAGTGACAGACAAGGTAGAATTTGCTTGATTTATCTTCTCAGAAGTACACATATTTCTGAACTCAAGATTGACCCTGAATAAACCCAGAAGCTAGCAAAAATGGCTCTACTAGTTATCAACACCATGTTCCAATACCAAAATCCTTTGTGCTCTTCTTTTCCAACCTGATCCCATCACTCTGGCTCTGTTAAAGAAGGGTGGTGATAAGAAGGGCCATTCTGCTCTCATCAAAGTGGTGACCAGAGCGCCTACCATCAGCATTCACAAGTGCAGTCACAGAGCAGGCTTCAACAAGTGTGCCCCTAGTTTAGTTCCAGAGTGTGCAGGGGAAGGTAGAGTCCCCACTGAATAGTATTCATCCTGTCTAGACAGGTCTGGTGAAAAGAGATGAGGATAAGATTCTTATGATTCAATAGTGAGTAATTGTTACCATGACTAATTGCGACTGTCACAACTGTAAAGGTAAAAGTTTTGCAACAAAAATGGGGGAGTAGTTCATCTTACAATCCAGGAACAGAGGACCATAAGACCATCAAAGGAGAAGAGCACGAGCAGAATGAGGGTCCCTATCCAGAGAGGCAGCAACACCATAGATGGAGGAAGAAATGAGGACATGGAGAGTTAGGGCAGCTGAAGACTCTAGACCCATGGAAAGAGAAAGGCTGTGAGTCGGCAGCCAGGAGGCAGGCTTGCAGAATGTGCCATTTGGTTGCTTAAATGATTACATTTTCCTGAGTTTTTTGTGTACATCTCACACACACACACACACACACACACACACACACACACAAGGCCAGAAGCAAATACTTTTGAATGATGGTGCACAGAGGGGATTGTAATCATTGCAATGAAACAATGAGTGTAAAACTAATGTTCGCCTATATAAACTATCACTCATTCACAATAAAAACTTTTAAAAAAATTTTTTTAAAGTGTGCCCCTGGAGCACTCAAGGAGATTCTGAAATTTGCCATGAAGGAGAGGCGAATGCCAGACATGCGCACTGACACCAAGCTCAACCAAGCTGTCAGGGCCAAAGGAATGAGGAATGTCCCCTACCAATTTCACGTACGGTTGTACAGAAAAAGTAATGAGGATGAAGATTCCCTAAACAGACTTGACCCATTTTGGTGACTTATATGCCTATCACCACTTTCAAAAACCTAAAGACAGCCAATGTGGATGAAAACTAACAACTGATTATCAAATAAATTTATAAATCTGCCCAAATTTAAAAAAAAAAAGCTGCATAAGCAACATATGTCTAATGGGATTTTTGATGAAACTTCAAATGGTAATAAGGTTGCTAATCAAGAGAACAAAAAACATTTAAGTTTTGTATCCTTTTGGAAAAAATGAGCTAGTTATCAAACCCATGAAGAATATATCACCTATTTTACCTAAAAAAGGCAAAACAAAACAAGCAAAAAGAGAAACCTCAGCAGAAATAATAAAATGAATAATGCTGTTCTCACCTAATATTTTTATCAAATTATTGACTGACTATAAAAGCCACCAAAAGCTGGAATCAACTTTATGCACAACAAAAAGAAATAGTTAAGTAAATTACAGAATACCAACTCAGAATTATAATAATAATCTGAATATTTGGAAAATGTTTATGATATCTTAAATTGTTGTTAGGTGATGTCACGTAGATTCTGACCCTACCCTGTATAGGGTTTACAAAGAACAGCTAGTGAGTTTGAACCACTGACCTCGTGAGTTTGAACTACAACACCATACCAGGACTCCATCTTAAATGGAAAAGCAAAATAAACACTGTATGTAATCCAATTACAACTATGTCAATTATCATATGTACGGACATGAATGGAAATGTAATACACAGATTTTTATAAGGTTGTGTTGTTTGCTACCAAAAGATAACAAAAATCAAAGTACTTCACTAAAGAAACAGAAGAAAAGATAAACTGATCTATGTTATTGTTAAATGTCATTGAATCAGTTCCGACCCATAGAGGCTGGTGAGCTTGAACCATCAACCTTGTGGTTCAAACCAACTCTGCAATCCAGTACATTAGCCTATGGTGCCACACCAGGACTCCAAATTGATCTATGCTGTCGTTGTGAAGTGCCATTGAGTCAGTTCCAACCCATAGCGACCCTGTATAGGATTTCCTAGGAGCAGCTGGTGAGTTTGAATTGTAGACCTTACAGATTAAATTGATCTTGTGGTCCAGTGCTTTATCCCACAGCATCACATCACCAAAATCAGAACCACACTCTGAAAGCAAACAAGTATGTGATTAACTAGTGTACGTCTAACCCAAAGAGCAAATCTAAAACCATCAAAATGCCTCACCACATTTTAAAAGTTTAGCCTGCAGTAAACAAAAAGACTTTCATCTCCCAAGAAAATAATATTAACAATCAGATGTCAACAAATTTATAGATTAAAAAAAATGATTGCTAAACACAAATTGGGAAGGATGAAAATGTATTCTGTGTGCAAAAGCACATCTTACTATTTGTAGAAACATGTGACATATTCTGTTTTCTACCTTTCCTGGGAAAAATTAAGAATGAACTATAGTACCATAAATTTGAGTCTTAACAAAAAAGGAGAAGAAAATTTATGAAGAAACTTTTGAAATACCTATTAAGTTAACTCTTCCTGGTGCTCGAACATAAAACTTGGGAATGGATCCAAACTTAGACTTAAACATCTCTTTCAGCTTCAACAGTCTGAAAACAAAAGTAGAATAGTTCAGGATATCATTTAAGAGAAAATCCAAAAGGCACATACAAACATACATGTACATTTCATAGACAGGCAACTCTCATTTGACTGGGCTTCACTTTATTGTGCTTTGCAGATAACTGCATCTTTTACAAATCAAAGGTTTGTGGCAACCCTCTGGAGATACATCTATCAGCATTATTTTTCCAACAGCCTGTGCTCGCTTAGTGTCTCTGTGCCACATTTTGGTAATTCTAGCAATAGCTCACACTGTTTCATAATGCAATTACACACTTAATAGACCAGAGTATAGTAGAAACATAACTTTTATATGTACTGGGAAACCAAAAAATAGTAATAATGTGACTCGCCTTATTATGATACTCTCTGGAACTGAACCCACAATATCAGAGGTATGCCTGTACCTGCCATCATTAATGTTGTTGTTGTTGTTAAGTGCCTTCGAGTCGGTTCCGACCCATAGCGACCCTGTACAGGGTTTCCGAGGGTGTAAATCTTTACGGGAGTAGAAAGCCTC
>NW_006408522.1:25007846-25017581 GCF_000296735.1 Chrysochloris asiatica
CCATAGCGACCCTGTACAGGGTTTCCGAGGGTGTAAATCCTTACGGGAGTAGAAAGCCTCATCTTTCTCCCACGGAGCGGCTGGTAGTTTCAAACCGCTGACCTTAAGGTTCACAGCCCGATTCGTAACAACTACGCTACCAGAGCTCCTTTTACATTCCAAGAACAGAGGACCCTAGTACTATCAAGGTAGAAGAGCATGAGCAGAATGCAGGTCCCTAACCAGAGAAGCCATTATGGTGTTGGAGGAGAATATTGAAAGTGCCATGGGCTAACAAAAGAACCAATAAATCCGTTTTGGAAGAAGAGCAGCCAGAGTGCTCCCTGGAGGCCAAGATGGCCAAACTTCGTCTCTCATACTTCGCACATATTGTCAGGAGGGACCAGTCGCTGAAGAAGGATATCATTTTTGGTAAGGTGGAGGGTCAGAGAAAAAGAGGAAGGCCCCCAACAAGATGGATTGGCCAAATGGTGGCATCAGTGGAGCCAAGCGTGGCAACAGTAGTGAGGTTGGCCCAGGATCAGGCAGTGTTTCGTTCTACTGTGCATAAGGTCACTATGGGTCAGTACCAACTCAATGTCACCTAACAGCAACAACATCCAGAGAAGCAGCGACATCAGAGATGGAGGCAGAGATGAGGACATGAAGAGAGAGAGGAGCTGAGGACTCTAGACTCATAGAAACAGAGGGACTGGGTGATGGCAGCCAGGAGGCAGGCTTGCAGAATGTGCCCTTTGGTTGTTTAATTGGTTATATATTCCTAAGTGTTTCTGTGTACATCAAAAACAAAAAACAGAGGGAATAAAAGTAAATACTGTTGAATGATGATGCACAGAGGAGATTGTTATCATTGCAATTAAACAATGAGTGTAAAACCAATGTTCTCCCAAGTAAACTATCACTCAAATCACAATAAAAACTCTAAAAAAAGAAAAACTGCTTTGGTGAGAAACGGGTCAGGAAAGTTGCATCAAGGAATTTTTTCCCCATCACAACAATGCACCTGTTCATTCTTCAAGGGTAGCCAGGGTTGTCCTACAGGAATTTCCTTGGGAAACCTAACCCGTCTACTTTACAGCCTTCACGTTGCCCCTTCAGATTTCTTTTTATTCCCAAAATTCAAAGAACATTTAAGAGGAAAACTATTTGAGTTCCTTGAGGGAGTCAAATTGCTGCTTTGACATGGTGTGGATCAAAGAGCCCAGAATTCTTGGGGAAAGGGTTGTTGCTGTTAAGTGCTGGCAAGTCAGTTGTGACTCTTAGCAACCTTGTATAAGGTTTCTGTGGAGAGGCTGGTGAGTTTGAACCGATGACCTTGCAGTTCAAACAGGCCTGTGGTCTAGTGCATTATCCTAAGGGCCAAAGGGTTAGAGAGATGGAAACATCTTCAGAAACGTATAGACCTATATGGAGGATATGTCAAGAAACAATAGCTTCACATTTTGTTATTTTTGTTTAATAAAGGTTTCTGTTACTTTGTAAGGAGCTCTGGTAGCACAGTGGTTAGGAGTTGGGCCGCTAATCTCAAAGTCAGCAGTTCGAATTACCAGCTGTTCCATGGAAGAAAGATGAGGCTTTCTGATCTGTAAAGATTTACAGCCTTTAAAACTCTATGCAGGGTCACTAACTATGAGTCTGAACTGACTTCATAGCACATTACCACCACCAACAACTATTACTTTGTAGCAGTACTTTTTGACTTGCCCTTGTATAACCCTTGGCTTTCTTTATTGTATTAATGTTCTTATTGATCTCATTTACTGTCTGTCTCCCTTGATAATATTTAAACTTCATGAGAAAGCTTTATTCATAGGTATATCAGTTCGCCAGAGTCCTGGTATAATGCTATAGGTTAATGCACTGGACTGCAAAGTTGGTTTGAACTGTAAAGTTAGCAGTTCAAGCTCACCAGGCACTCCTCGGAATCCCTATAAAGGGTCGCTATGGATCAGAATTGACTCTACAGCACTGAACAACAACAACCCGTTGATCAGCACATAGTGCCCAATTAAAATCTATTATAGAAATGAATACTATAAAAATGACAAATGCAAAAAATAACAATAAGGAAATATAGTAGACAATTCTTCAATATTAATATATGTACATGTTACCATTATCCTCACATGGTAATTATAGAAATAATGCTTCTTATGATTAAAATAATAAAATAGAGACATATAAGAAATCTCTAAGTAGAAATGTTTTCTGTAAATGATTAAACTACAAGAAACTGGATTAGTTACATAAATGTGTTTCATGAATTATCACGTAACAAATATCTCATGAATCTTGTCTGCATCTTGTCTGAACATGTTTTTAAAAGTATCCTAATTTATTCAAATATGTAAGTACTGTCCAAGCAACTCCAGAGAATATATTAAGACACCCACAGACATTTAGAAGTAGTCCAAAACTGCATTGGATCCCAGTAACCAAAAACAGTTTCTTTCTGGTAACAGAATATATACTATTGGATAGATTAAGGGTGAAACAGTAATTTCAAGTTTTACTATGTGATAATATTGTCAATACATGACAATAATAAACCAGGAAGTAGGGAGAGTTTGAGGATGGATGGATGCTATACCAGGAAAAAAAAGTAAACGTTAGAAACAGGAACGTGTGAGAGAAGCCAACCTTTGAGAAGCAGTTGAGCTAATGTAGCAGATGAGACACTTCAAAGAAATTTCAGTCTTCAACGTCAAATTGAAAGGTACCCTGGTGGCATAGTGGGTTACCTGTTGAGTTGCTATGATCAGCACTTTTAACCCACCAGCCATTCCTCTGGAGAAAGATGTGGCAATCTGCTCCAGTAAGGATTCGTTATTGTTGAATCATTCAGTCGGTTCCGACCCATAGCTACCCTGTATAGGGTTTCCTAGGAGTGGCTGGTGAGCTTGAACCGCCTACCTTGAGGTTCAAAGCGACTGTGCAGTCCAGCGCATTAACCCACAGCGCCACACGAAACCCACTGGAGCAGTTCTACTCCGTCCTAACAGGTCACTATAAGTCTGAATTCGATGGCAGTGGGTGTGGTTTTTGGTTTTAAGTCAAAATATGTTTACAAAGTATCTGCAAGACGACCTTAAGTGAAAAAATTCTCCTCTGGGTTTCACAAACTATTAGTTATCCTGTATTAAAGCAGTGGCAGCAGATTAATTATTTAAGTGACAACTCAAACAGCTCTTGACTTTCTTTAAGAATTTGCACGGATGCAGCAAAACACAACTACAATGAAAAACAAATGGAAAGTGTTTGCGGCATGGTCTTGCAAGTACAGTCCGAGGCCTCATAAAATTTCAAAGGTTCTGTCAGATCCTTGGGACAATAACAGCGCCCCAAAGAAGCACCCGAAGCTGTGGACCCTATCTGCACCTGACCAATCCCAAAGGGCAGCGTCTCTCCCCCACCTGAGATGTTCTGCCACCTGGACCCGACGTATAGCAGGGCCTTCTGCAGCCATGTTTGGCCAGATCCTTCTTTCCTCAGCAATTTCAAGCGGAGAAGCAAGGCTCCCAAATCAATCACGAGACATGCTGCAGGATCCGCTTTCTTCCGGGAGCCACTAGTTTGCACTCCGGAAATCCTGCAGCCTCGCTGAGGTGGCTGCTCCCCGGCGACCCCGCCTCCTGCTCCTCCTCCTGCCGGGGCTCCGCTCGGTGACCCGCCCAGCCACTGTCAGGTACGGCCATCGCTCTATGCGCCCAGCGACTAAGGACTCGCTGGAACCCGGTGCACATTCAGAGCATGCAAAGCTGACTAAGAGGTGTCCATTCTGCACCCTGTGGATAAGTTTTCACACACCTTTGTCATCTGATCTATCAGGCTGCTGTTTCCCACTGCTTCCATAACGCCATTGAGAAAACAGATGCTTTTTTCGTTTTAAAGTTGAAACTTAGTGTATTTTGCTTTGATAATCAGCAACTCGAACAACACAAATTTTTTTTCTTACTAATTGTGTATTAATTTCATAAAATTAATGCAGCACTTGACTTAAATGTATACACTTATTTCCAGAATGAAGGCATTAATGGGGGGAAAGCGGAAATAATATGTTTTTTTGATCTACAACAATCATCTCAAACCCTTCATTTTTCAGTTACCTTCCGGTGTGGCTCTGTAGGATCTGCACTGGACTGTGATCCACAAGGTCGACAGTAAAGTGACCTACTCATGGTTGTTGTTAGTTTTAAGTGCCATCAAGTCGGTTCAGACTCACAGAGACCCTGTACAGGGTTTCCGAGAATCAGCTGGTGAACTTGAACCGCCGACCTTGCAGCATGTAGTAAAAATCAAATGAAAATTCAGGTTAATTGACCGTCAATCAGTACAGTTTGTTCTTCAGAATACTGAGATTAAACCCAAGTCAAGACCTGGCAACCTAGCTATTCTAAGGTTCCCAAGTTGAGGAGGGTCGGGCCAATATTCTCAGCATACTGTTGTTGTTGTTAGGTGCCATCCGGTCAGTAACGAAACACTGCTCGTGCTCGATCCTGGGCCAACCTCACTACTGGTGCCACGCTTCAGTCCATCGATGCTGCCACTTGGCTAATCCATCTCATTGGGGGTCTTCCCCTTTTTCTCAGACCCTCCACCTTACCAAACATGATATCATTCTCCAGCGAATGGTCCCTCCTGACAATACTTCCAAATACGAGAGACGAAGTTTGGCCATCTTGACCTCCAAGGAGCACTCTGGCTGCACTTCTTCCAAAACAGATCTGTTGGTTCTTTTAGCAGTTGTTAGTTGATCCAAGAATGAAGTCCTTGACAACTTCAATCTTTTCTCCGCTGATAAGAATGTTGTTTATTGGTCCAGTGATGTCTCAGCATACTGTTGTTGTTGTTGTTAAGTGCCATCGAGTCGGGTCCGTCCCATAGCGACCCTGTACAGGGTTTCCGAGGGTGTAAATCTTTACGGGAGTAGAAAGCCTCATCTTTCTCCCGCGGAGCGGCTGGTAGTTTCGAACCGCTGACCTTAAGGTTCGCAGCCCGATTCGTAACCACTACGCTACCAGAGCTCAGCATACTAGGGGTAATAAAATCCTAGAGAATCATAAAGTTGCCAGTCCACAATTTCTATAGGTGTATAATGGAGTTTTCAATAAAGCGGGGAGGTGAGGAGGCTCTAAAGTGTAAATGATACCAAAGTGTGGCCAGAGGATAGAAAACTTGTTGGTACCCTCTTGGATTCTTACTATAATTGGTACATAAAAAAAAAAAAAAAAAAAAAAAAGCTACTCTGGTCTCTGGGCTGCTTTCTCACTATTATTTTCTCTTTTTCCACCCAACTTATTATTTTCCAAAGGAAAGATTCCATCTTCTTTCTTTTGTATCCCAATATGTACCCCAGAAAGGATAGGAGTACGCTGGCTCTGTACGGTAAGCACTGGACTGCAAACAACAATGTCAGCAGTTCGAGTCCACCAGCTGCTCCACGGGAGAAAGGTGAGGCTTTCTGCTGCAACGAAGATTTAAAGCCTTGAAAACCCTATATAAGGTCCTATGCGTCAGAACAGATTCTATGGCACGTAACAACAATAATGACCCAGTGTAATGTTTATGTGTCTTACTTTTTATAAATAGGTTTGAATGAAGAGGCAACCTAAGTGAGAAAAAAATATTAATGGTTTTAGAAACATCAGTTAAATTGAAAAAAGAATTATTTTCCTTGAAATTTGTTTTTTTCTAAGTGGTTATGAATCAGGCTGCTAACCTCAGGGTCAGCAGTTCAAAACTACCAGCTGTTCGTGGGAGAAAGATGAGGCTTTCTGCTCCCGTAAAGATTTACAGCTTCGGAACCCCTGTACAGGGTCACTATGAGTCAAAACCGACTCCACGGCACATAACAACAACAACATACTTCTATTTTACAGCTATACACATTTATAGCATCTTGGAACTGGAAACCACCCTATATAGTAAATAGGAAATCTCTCTTTTTTGAAATGACTAGTAGGAGTCCTGGTGTGGCACTGTGGGTTAATACATCAGACTGCAAAGTCGTTTGAACTTTATGGTCGGTGGTTCAAGCTCACCAGCTGCTCCTTGGAAATCCTATACAGGGTAGCTATGGGTCAGAATCGACTCAGTGGTACTTAACAACAACAACAAAAGCCAGATAAGGAAGTAAGTTATCAAGGCTAGAGTTAAAACACAGGTCTCCAGACTCATAACCCAGAGTCCATGTTGTTGTTGTTGTTAGGTACTATCAAGGTGGTTCTGACTCATAGTGACCTTATGCACAACAGAACAAAACACTGCACCACGGTCACACTCATTGACTAAACTTGAGGCTACTGCTGCTACCATTGTGTCAATTCATCTAGTTGGGGGTCTTCCTCTTTTTCGATGACCCTCCACTCTACTAAGCATAATGTCCATCTCCAGGGACTGGTCCCTCCTGATAATATGTCCAAAGTATGAGAGACGAAGTCTGGCCATCCTGGCTTTAAGGAGCACTCTGACTGTACTTCTTACTAAACCACATGACTGTCAGATTCAAAATGGCCAATACCAGTACATTTCAGCTCACTAATACCTAAGATACCAATCTTTATGCATTCCATTTCATTTTTGACAACTTTCAATTTTCCTAGACTCATACTTTGTACATGCCATGTTCTGATTATTAATGGATATTTACAAGTGCTTCTCTTCATTTTCAGTTGTGCCCCATCAGCAAATGAAGGTCCTGAAAGCTTTACTCCATTCACATCATTACCATAAACTCTGAGGAGGCAGCTGTTCCCCAGTTGTATTTTGAGTGGCTTCCAACCGGAGGGGCTCTATATCTGACAATATTCTAGTGCTATACACTATGTTTCAATATTTAATATTGTGGTACTATCTGACAATGTTCCACTAAACGTTCAGAAGTAGTTCGCCACTCCTTCTTCCTAGTCTTTCTTCGTCTGGAAGCTCATCTGAAACCTGTCCACCCTGGGTGATCCTGCTGGTATTTAAAATACTGGTGGTATAGGTTCCAGCATTGTTGCAACAGGGAAGCCACCACAGTAGGACAAACTGACAGATGAGTGGTAGAACCCAGAGTCCATATTGCCTCTGAATGTGTGGTGCTTGATGAAACCCTAGTGAGATATGTTTTTAAAATAATTACTGAAATAATTAGTAATTCTTATTACTAAATTAGTGTATAATTATAATTTTCAAAAAGCTCTGGTAGCATAGTGGTTACAAGTCGGGCTACTAACCTCAAGGTCAGCAGTTTGAAACTACCAGCAGTTCCATGGGAGAAAGATGAGACTTTCTGCTCCCGTAAAGATTTACAGCCTCGGAAACCCTATACTGGCTCACTGTAAGTCGGAACCAACTCCACAGCATACCACCACTACCACCGTATTATAATTTTCATAGGCATTGTTCTTAAAATAACTTGTCTCAAACTATTAAAAATAAATAGCCAGTGACTCAGGAGTCAACCCTAACTCCTGGCAAATTCATATGTGTCACAGTAAAACTGTGCAACACAGAGTTTTCACTGTCTGATTTTTTTGGAACTAGATTGCCAAGCCTTTCTTCGGACATGCCTCTAAATAGACTTGAACCTCTAACCTTTCAGCTAACACCATTTGTACTCCCCAAGAACTTCCTCAAACGACAAGAAAATCCCAAATAGACACGAAAAAAGAAAATAAATACTACTTGTTTTCTACTGTCTTCCTTACTAAGTAAGCACTTTGCACATACTATTATCGTTTTAAGTTTTCAACCATTATGTGGGATAGAAAAATCATGGTTTTTGTCATTTTAAGAATTCATTTATTTGGCTGTTATTAAATATATCAGACAGTAAACCATGTTGTAAATTTTATAGTATTTATATATTCAAACATGTTGAACCTCTTGGTTTTTCATATGTATTTATTTATTTGCATTCAGTCATACGTACAATAAAGTTTAGAGTCTAAATTACAAACTAACAAAAATAAATCTAATTAGTACACTTTATAATTAATATCTTCTCAAAGGATAGCCATTTCTGTGCAGATAGCAAACCAAACAAAAAACAAAATGACATAAAACAAAAATTTTATGCAAAGTAGAATTAAAAGCAAAAGTGTTAGGGTCAAATAGCCTTAGCTAATTCCTACATATGCGTAGGTCTCAGGTTAAAAATCATTTCCTTTTTTTTTTTTTTTTTTTTGCCCATTCATCTGTAATTAACAACAACAACTATAATTACCTGCTTGTTTTCTTGTCTGTCTAGAATACCAGCAGCAGCATCAATAAGGAATTTAATAGAAATTCAGACTTAAACACAGACAGACCTACTGACCCAGAATCTATAATACAAATCAAATATGTAATTTAGATTTTCTAGAAGCCACTTTAAAAAGAACAAGAAGATGTGATTAATATCACTAAATTGTATACTAAAAAAACATCGAAGTGGTCTTTTCTTTCTTTCCTGACTTTTTAATGTTCTTTTACTTTCTTCACATATGATGTCATTCCATAACTCTTTTGGTCTTTAGTAATTAATGGTCAATTCATCAAATTCTTGAGATAGTCTCCAAATTCAGACAGGATGCATTCAAAGGCAACCTTTGGTTCATTTGGACCAGCAATGGGTGAGGCTTCTAGTTTATCAGCCTCCTCATCAACACTAGGTATTTTTAAACATTTATTTTCCGATAATAGCTATCCTAGTGGATGTGAAGTGTGGTACTGTAGGATGAACACTTGATCCCTAATCACAGCTTTTGTTGTTGTTAAGTGCTGACCCTGTATAGTGTTTCCAAGGAATAGCTGGTAGGTTTGAATTTCTGACCTTGTGGTTTGCAGTCAGTGCTGATCCACAGCACCACACCAAAAGTCCTAATCACAGGTAAGTGGTTCCAACCCACAGCTGTTCCTCAGAGGATCCTTATAAGTCAGAACTGATTTGACTTCACTTAACAAGAACAAGGAAATGGGTGTGAAGAGTCTTGGTGTGGCGCTGTAGGATAAGTAATGAACCCCAAGGTCGGTTTGCATCTCATGGAACCAATTCCACCGTACTTAACAACAAGTCAAGCAGTATTTAGCTTTTTCAGGCTGGCTTCTTTTATTTAGCAATATGAATTTAAGTTGCCTCAGATCTTTTCACGCCATTTCCTTTTATTGCTGAATTATACTACATTGTATGGATCTACCACAGTTTGTTTATCCTTCCAGCCCAGCGCTTATCCTATAGCTTTACAAGGAGGAAAAAATTAAGACTCAGAGCAGTTGTTAATTGCCTAATGTCACAATGTTAGTAGGCTCATTAGTTTAATCCTTCATTAATCATTCCTCAAGTGCCTGAGCCAGGTTCTAAAAACCATCATTGCCTTCAGGCACTTTGCCCTAAATTTGTACTGGCCAATAAGGCAGCCCTGGTAGTTTAGAGGATTATGAGCTGGCCTACTAACCACATGGTCAGCAGTTCGAATCTACCAGTTGCTCCTCAGGAGAAAGATGAGACTTTCTGCTCCCGTAAAGATTTATAGCCTTGGAAACTCTGTACTGTGGGTTGCTTTGAGTCAGAGTTGACTAGGTGGCGCACAATCACCAGCAACCAATAAGACAGAAACTTGCTTCTAGACTGAATTGCAATGCACTGGAAATATAAGATATACATTAGATTTTTTAAAAAATGTTTTATTGTGAATTATGTGATAGTTTACATGGGAGAACATTAGTTTTTACATTCATCCTATCGTATATCGTTCCCCTCCATGCATCATC
>NW_006408522.1:25017681-25115399 GCF_000296735.1 Chrysochloris asiatica
CCCCTCTCCCTCTCTGGGTCTAAAGTCCCCAGCCTCACCATTTCGCCTCATCATCGTCTCTGCCTCCATTTCTGGCATCACTGCCTCTCTGGATAGGGTCCCACACTCTGCTCTTCTCCTTTGATGGTCCCAGGGACCTCTGTTAATCACTCCCCTCCTTGCTACAAAACGTCTACCTTTACATTTCCAACCCTCACAATCAGTTCTGATAACAATTATTCACTTTAGTATCACAAGAGACCTATTGGCATTTCCTTTCATCAGCCCCGCATAGACAGATTGGATACTATTCAGTGGAGATTCTACCTTATTCATTGTCCAGCTTTCACATGTATATGCTGTTGTTGTTAAGTGTCATCAAGTCAATTCTGACTCCTAAAGACCCTGGATAGGGTTTCCAAGGAGTGGTTGGTAGGTTTGAACCACCAACCTTGCAGTTAGCAATCCAGTGTTCATACTACAGTACACACGAGGACCCAAGTTCCCACTCATAGTGACCTTGTGTAAGGTTTCTGAGGATCACCTAGTGGATATGAACTGCAAGCTTTGCAGTAACAAATCCAGTGCTTATCCTACAGCACCACACCAGGGCATAAGGGGCAACTGAAAATACCACGGCTAGGGTCGAACACACCTTAGTTCTCAATGTGGTAACTTTACTTTTCAATACTTTAAAAAGGTCTTTTAAGATAGATTTGCCCAGTGCAGTACATTGTTCAATTTCTTGATTGCTGCTTTCATGAACATCGATTGTGGATCCAAAACAATCCTTGGCTGTAGAGATCGCTTTCACTAAGTCTGGCATGACATGGGTTAAAAGAATGTAGCTTCCTGGAATGTTCTGCCCTGATAGTGTGTGTGAGAAAGAGAGCGTGCTGACCTGAGGAGACTCAGGTCCAGTGTGTTTGTCAAGGATGTTTGTATAACTAGGAAGACCTAGTTAAGAGTGTCTAAAATCAGAACATTCTCACACGTGTCTCTGTGCTCAACCTTATCTAAGAATTTATGTTGCTACCTATGTTTTCCTAAAGCTTGCAAAATTGCTTTTGAACTTTCTGCTGTGATAAAAAGTCTAATATGAGGAGAAGGAACAAGTCGGGAGGAATTTTCTAACTCAGAGAGCTCCTCTCCCCTAATTCTCTTAATTATATATTTTGAGTAGTATATTCTATCGCTCGGCGTTTTCGTAGGACAGTAAACGCAACACTTGGCAACTTCAATATTTTATTTATCATGATGTTGTTCATTACTCCAGTTGTGAAGATTTTTGTTTTCTTTTTCTTTTAAGTCAATGAAGGCTGTAATCTTTGATCTTTATCAATATGTACTTCATGTCTTCTCTTTTAGCAAGCAAGGCTGTATCATCTGCATATCATGATTTGTTAATGAGTCTTCCTCCAATCCTAATGCCACATTTTTCTTCATATAATTCAGGTTCCCAAAATTATTCATTCAGCATACAGATTGAAAAAGTATGGTTCAAGGATACAACCCTGGTACACATTTTTCCTGATCTTAAACCAGACAATATCCCCTTGTTGTATTCTAATAACTGCCTCTTAGTCTGTGTATACATCCCTCATGAACACATTTAAGTATTTTGGGATTCTATTCTTCACAATGTTATCCATAGTTTGTTATGATCCACACAGTCTAATGTCTTTGCATAGTCAAAAAAGCACAAGTCAGTATCTTTTTGGTATTCTCTACTTTCAGCCAAGATCTATCTGACGTCAGCAGTAATTTCCCTCATTACATGTCCTTCTGAATCCAGGTTAAATTTGTCAGCTGTCAATGTACCACTGAAACTGATTTTGAATTTTCAGCAAAATTTTGCTTCCATGTGCTATTAATGATATTATTCAATGGTTTCTGCATTCCAATGGGTCACCTTTTGCCTTAGACTGGGTTCTCTAGAGGAGGAAAACCAGTGAAGTTTATATATACAAAGAGAAGTCTTGTTTTTCTTCTTAGTGCTGCAGAGTCAGGTCCAACTCATGACAACTCTGTGTAGGATTTCCGAGGAGCGACTGGTGGGTTTGAACCACCAACCTTGTGGTTAGCAGTCCAGTGCATATCCTCAGCACCACACCAGGACTCCTAAAGAGAAGTTTATATCAAGGGGATGGCTCACAAATATAGAGGTGGAAGAATCCCAAGTCCAGGTTGGCTGAGCCAAGATCAGCTGGTGGGCTCAACAGACAGACAGGCAGACAGGAGTCCCAAGTCCGGGTCAGGTGAGCCAAGATCGGAGGATGCCAGGCAGGCAGGCAGACAAACAAGAGAGCAGGCTACTGACTCAGGTTCAGAGAACCAGAGGTTGAAGGATGACCCAGATGCAAAATCCAGATCCAGCGAAAAGAAGAAAATAAGCTTTTCCTGTGTGCCCGTTATATTGGGAGCAGGCCAAACCCCATGAACACATCCTTTCAATTAATTGTCTGCTTATAGCCAACCATAGAGTTAACTATGCCTGCTCAGACCAAATCATCATAGACTTTTAACTATGTCTATATTAGACCTCACCAGGGAGGTCTAACTGCCAAACCAGGAGTCCTGGTGTGGCGCTGTGGGCTAATGCTTCAGACTGCAAAGTCGTTTGAACTGCAAGGTTGGTAAGTTCAAGCTCACCAGCTGCTCCTTGGAAACCCTATACAGGGTTGCTATGGGTCAGAACCGACTCGATGGCACTTAACAACAACAACAACAAGGTTATAGAAAATACCATGGCTTGGGTCAGGTGCACCTTAGTCCTCAAGCTGACATCTTTGCTCTTCAACACTTTAAAAAGGTCTTGTGCAGCTGATTTGTCTAATGCAATACGTCATTTAAACTACAGAATTGTTTAAAATAGTGTCATATTTATAAATCCTAAAATATATAGCAATAAAGTCATGCTTAAAATTAGGATGCATTGGTACATTCAAGGGAAGGATTATTATTAACCATTAAAATAAATGTTCAATATTGTTGTTGTTAAGTGACATCAAGTCAGTTCCGACCTTGCGGTCCAGTGCTTATCCTACAGTGCCAACACAGGACTGCTACGTAATTAGACGCAAAAAGAGAATAATTAGAATAGACGCAAAGTATAATTATGCATTAACTATCTAAAAACATGAATTCATGCGGAAAGAACTGGAAGTTTACACAGAAAATAGTGTTTGTAAGCAGGTTTTCTTCCTTTATTTCAATTTTTCTTTTTAATTACAACTTCTGCTAAAATAGTGTTTGAATAGTAGGTTTGTAGGTTTTCTTCATTTCAATTTCATTTCTTTTTAATTACAAATTCTGTTAATTATATTGTGAAACAATATATGGTGGTTTCTTTTAAACTGTTTTAATAGTTACCTTATTTTTGATCCCAAGGGCAGTAAAGGTCAGTTTATAATTCGCTGAAAACCTGAGTAAGACTTTAGGCGCCTCAATTCATTGAGACGTAACTAATTTATTATTACTTAATAATATTCACCGCAATCGTTTTTGCTAACTACAAATATAACAAGCATTGCGTGTAAAATGAGTTGCTGGAAAGGTTTCCAAACATCACAGGAACACACATCGCAATGTGCGGGATAAGTGCACATAGAAAATGACAGAAAGACTAATACCTGTCATATAATACGGGCATGTCAGCCTTTTACCCGCGAAAGGCTTCTGGTCCTGGGATGTTCCTTACTTTCCCCAGAAGATGATTCCAGTGTCGCAGGCAAGTACTGTTCTCTTGCCTGCGAGGCTGGAAACTGATAGATATGAGCGCGAGGTTCCCAAGGCCTCAACCAGTATCCGCAGCACCCGCTAGGCCTGGGCTATTCCCCAGTTGCTAGGCTAAGTTGCTAAGGCACCAACCGTCTCTCAGGAAGACGGGGTAGTGCGCTTCCTTTTTGGCGTCGTAGCGATTCCTCTTAAAGTCGAGCGCATTTGTTCCGGAAGGAAACTTATAGTTCTACCGAGAGCGACGGAAAAGCAAGGAGAAACTGGGAGTGACGCCTGTGCGCCGCAGAGGACTGTGGGAGGAGGTTGTCTCCAATTTCTCCTCCCCCTCCTCCCTCCCGGCCAAGATGTCTGACATGGAGGATGATTTCATGTGCGATGATGAGGAGGACTACGACCTGGTGAGAGGCAGGGATCGGAACACTGGGGCTGGAGGTGGTGTCTGACTTTCGGGACCGGGGTAGGGAGCGGCTGCGGGGTCTCTGCGTAGAGCGTGTCCTCCTTCCAGCCCTTCCCGGTGCAGTGACAGGCCGGGTTTACCTCCTCCCCCTTCCCGCACCGGGCCCGGGCCCTGCTTATCTAGCATGGGGGAGGGGAGGGTAGAGAGGCAGCGTAGGCGGTCCCGGGTATTGCGCTCAAGTCCAAGTGTCTCCTGGCCACACGGACGCCCCCAGCCCCAGGTGTCCGGTTCTCGGTGCGCCTACTTCTCAAACACAGTGAGACCTGCTTCGGCGACCGTGCAGCGGTCTAGGCCCCAGCGTTGCTCTTTCGGGTCCCTTCTCTTTCTTGAACTAAGCGAATGCGAGATGCTGCGAGAAGGATCTGAACGCTGAGGGCTTTACTACTCCCAGGCCTGGCTCGAAACGCCACTTGTGCGTCTCCAGGAGACATAGCTTAAATACTCTTGTTGAACGTTAGTCTTGATTTGGGGTAAAGGTGCGAGGAGAACTCAGAGCAAGGACAAACCAAGGCTGTGATTCTTTGTGGACTCGACTTTCTCCCGTGTTGCGGCTAGTGGGTTGGAACTGCACACTTTTTCTGTTAGCCCCCAAGCACTTAATTACTGCGCCACCAGGGCTCCTTAGAGCAAGGGTAGCTGGAAACAAGAAAAAACGCAGTTAAACTGCTTGTTCTAGCCTTTAAAGGAGTGGGCTGGGGAGGTGATTTTGCTTATTTAGGGTGATGGTGGTTTTTTGTTTTTTTATGGAGAGGGTAAATAAGACCCTTCGACTCAATGACATTTTCTTTGACTTTAGAATTTCCCAGTATTCATAGTTTAAAAATATTATCAGCATAGAAATAAACGAATTTATCTAGCTGAATGCTGACTTTTAAAGATTTATGGTTGAATTCATGAACGAATTTACAGGTTTAAAAAAAGAAAACAACCAATTCATAACGTTTCTGGTTGCGAGAGTCTGGGTGGGAACTTAAAATTTATCTGTACCAAGAATTGTCAGCTTTGCTCTGTTTATTTGTTTTGGGGGCTCTTTTACAGATTCTCAATATACTAATAATAATTGTTTTTGATGCATAACATGTGTACAGAGGTAATCTAAAAACTATTTCTAGCTAATCATTCCATTTTCAAAGAAGAGATATTTTTCAAAAGGGAGAGAGGAATGCTTGCTATATACTTTGTAATCGTAGTAGAGATTTCTGAAATTCTCCGAATTGAATGTAAAGTTTTGCCAATAGTTAGGATTTCTGCCTTGCATTTTAATTTGTAGAAACCAAACAAGTTACAGATCGAATGTGTTACTTATGTTTTCAGAGGTGTTTTGTTTTTGTTTGTTTACTTATTTATATTACTGGTGTTTTTGTAACTGTCAAGTGTTTCTGTCAAGTAGGTTTATATTTTTAGTGTGGGTTTCTAAATCTTTCTGCTCATTTCTTTCCTGAAGAATAGTTTATTGAATACGTTACTTGTTAGCTCTATGGCTAACTTGACACTTTCACTAAGAATGTATGCAAAAATAACAGTAAGAATCTTCCTGTCCCATGAAATACTCAATCTGTACACGAATTTTAATTAAACATGCAGTGTTTAAATTTGATTGCTCCTCTTTAGCTGTTTAAGGCCTAAACTATGTGTGTAGCATAATAAAGTTGAATATGTAGTTGCTTCCACTTATTTTTTGTTCTTTACCAAAAAAGAAAAACACTACAACAAAATTAAATGTTTTTCAGGATTCTGTTAAGTATATATTGTGTGTGTCTCTAACATAGACACCATTCTGGATTCCTAATCCTGTGTCAAATAGTGAAGGTTTTAGTTTCTGTCAAATAACAGTTAAATTTTGGTGTCATAAAATTTAATTACTAATTTGTCATTTGTATTTTTCTTAACAACCAATTTCCATAAATCACTTTAAGTAGGTTGTTACGTGCTGTAGGTTGGTTTCTTTGTCTCAGGGAATGGAGAAGTGCGAGGTCGTACTGGTAAATTCCAGTTACTCAATGCTAATTTAACATACTTATAGATTATTTGCTGGTTTTAAATAATAACCAGTATACCATATGATAATATATGTTATATAGTATGGTCTTATAATAATATCATACCATATAATAATGGTGCTTTGAGTTAATGCGCTGGACTGCAAGGTTGCTTTGAAGTGCAAGTTGATGGTTCAAGGTCACCAGCCACTCTTCGGAAACCCTTTTGGTTGGTTGGTTATGTGCCATGGAGTCGCTTCTGACTCAGCAACCCTGTACAGGGTTTCCGAGGCTATAAATCTTTATGGGAGCAGAAAGCTGCATCTTTCTCCCATGGAACAGCTGGTAGTTTCGAACTGATGACATTAAGGTTCGCATCCTGACTCGAAACCACTACACTGCCCGAGCTCCTTTGGAAACCCTATACAGGCTCACTATGAGTCCATACCTACTCGATGGCACTTAACAACAACATAAAATAATATATGGTATGGTCTTATAATAATAACTATTATTATTAGCCCTGGTGTGGTGCTGTGGGCTAATGCATCAGATTGCAGAGTTGTTTGAACTACAAGGTCGGTGGTTCAAGCTCACCAGCTTCTCATTGGAAACCCTATGCAGGGTCGCGATGGGTTGAAATCGATTCCACAGCACTTAACAACAACAACATCATGCAAGTCAGTTTGAACTGCAAAGTCAGTGATTCAAGCTCATCAGCCACTCCATGGAAACCTATTACATAGTCACTATGGGTCAGAACCGGCTCGATGGCACTTAACAACAACCATTCATTAGGTTGACTAGGCCATTGATAAGTTAGCTGTATGATATTTCCACAGTCCAGCTGTTCTAGTATGAAGTTGCTTAGTCCTGATACTTTTAGAGAGAAATGAAACAGACTGGCATTATATCATAAATTACTCTTGAGTAGGTCCCTGGGTTGTACAAATCGTTCCCATGTTCAGCTACTAACCTAAAAGTCGGAGGTCTGAGTGAACTCAGAGGTGCCTTGGAAGAAAGACCTGGAGTTCTTTCTACTTTAGAAAAATGGCGTTAAAATCCTGTTAAGTACAGTTCTACTCTGACATATGTGAGGTTGCTATGAATTGTAATTTATTCCCATAGCAACTGGTATTATAGATGGTGTTTGTTAAGTGCTGTCAAGTTGGTTCTGACTCATAGGGACTCTGTATAGGGATTCCAAGAAGCTTCTGGTGGATTTGAACTGCCGACTTTGTGATTGGTAATCCAGTGTGTATCCAGGTAGGGCATTGTATATTTGGATAAAATTTATTTAAAGTATCAAGTCGGTTCCAATTTATAGGGCCCATATGTAGGATTTCCAAGGTTGTAAATCTTTAGGGGAGCAGAAAGCTTTACCGGTCTCCCAAGGAGCGACTGGTAGATTCGAACTGTTGATTTTGAGTTTAGCAGTACAGAGGGCTTCTTAGAAATAACCATAGAACATGATGCTTTGATTTTAAAAATCAAACAGATTTTTGGGGTCAGTGTGTGTATATATATATAGTAAGCCCATTTGAAAAAAGAGAGGTAAATGAAATAATGTGGGACAAGGCATTTGGGTATTTAGTATAAAGATTAACTTGTTACCGTGTAGATAAGGACCTTGGAGATTATACTCCCCTTCCTCCTCATTTATTGTCGGCTTTTAATACTTAAAACAATCATTAGAGGTCTGTATTTTGTACATATACAAGGGCAGGGTGTGTGTGTTTGACAAGTTTTGTGAGAAGCAGCAAGGCTGGGGCCCCCTCTTTTGGTTCAGCTTGTTTTACCTGGGTTGGGCAGTGGAACTGGCCAGGCCAGACCCTCCTGGAGGCCTAGGTGTGTGGCCCACCCCTGCCAGCATGCCCTGCAGTAGCCCACCACGCTGGTGGAGTTGGGAGGTGGAAAGGTGCGATAGCACAGAGTGTAGCCAGGTGATGGTGGTCACCTGCTGCTCTAGAAATGGCGGGCTATTCCATATCACCATCACCATCCCCATCCCCAGTCATCATGGTGATGGGGAAGGTGTGCTGTTGAAGGTGGGTAATTGAGCAGGACAGAGGCAAGAACACCACCAGCCCGACACCACCATAATGCCGTGGTCTTGGAATCTAACTGGGTTGATAAGGGAGGAGTGGGTATATATTATTTTCTTCTGAGACTGTTGTCCCAATAAACTACTGTTTGGCAACCAGAATTGTTGAGAGTTTTCCAGAAGAGATTTTCTAACATACTTTTATGGTGTGGGTCAGTGTTTTTATATGCTGCACAGATGTTTGGAATTTTACATGTAGTCTTCAGAAAGATGAGATTCGAATTCACAGTTGAGGCTTTTTAAAATATTTCTGTTTGGGCATTGTTTACTTAAAATTAGTCATCTGGGATGTCACCACAGTTATATATTTAAATATGTAACATACACAATTACAGAAAAGATAGACACAACCTAAATTAGCAACTCTTGTTGTTATTGTTACATGCTGAGGAGTGGCTGGTGGATTTGAATTGCCAACCTCAGGGTTGGCAGTCAAGTGCTTATCTTATAGCGCCACACCAGGAATGTAAATTAGCAATAGTGGAGGAATACAAATACTAATCAGTGGAAATTATTAGAGAAATTTTGATATATCCACGTGCTAGGATGGTGTGGTGTGCCAGCATTTCAAATCATGCTTTCAACCATTAATGTCCTTTAGAATATTCAGTGATGTAAAAAATACTTTTAATAAATATTATTGATCAAGACCTCTTGAGAAAAGTGACAGAAATGCAAGTCAGACTAGTTTAAATTACCTTTGTTGTTGTTAGGTGCCATCGAGTCAGTACCGATTCATAGCGACCTTATGCACAGCAGAACATTACATATGCTGGAAAAAAGGCATCTGTCAAATATCATAACCCCCAAAGCAAGAGAGTATTATTACTCTTAACAGGGAAATCCCAGGCAGAACTCTTAGACTCAACTGAGGTCTGTGTGCCTTTCTGTGAATCAGTTACTGAAAACTCTCATCTGGAGCATTATAGGAGGGGTGCTGGGGGAGAGGGGCAGGGAGGACATGAATCACCAGTACTGTGCACAGTCCAAATTTAAGTTGAAAAAATATCTAAAAATAATCCTTATTATCCCAATTTTTGTAGGATGGAAAATATAGGTAAAAATCTGGAAATAAATTATGGGTGTTTTGTTTTGTTTTTTTTATTGCTTCAAACAGTAAACCTTTATTACTTTCATAGCTGCAGGCAAGAGAGAGTTGCAGTATGCAAAGGATGAACAAAAATGTTAACTTTAATTTGGTTTGGGGATGCCAGCAATAATCCTGTCTGTTTTAAGAGTTCTTGCAAAATTGTCTTCAGAACCTGAAGTGTGTTTAAGCTAGCTCTTTAGGTAATACATGCACATGGTTCAAAACAAAATATAAAAATAGTTTGTTGTTAGATGCCATCGAATCAGTGCCGACTCATAGCGACCTTATACACAGCAGAACAAAACACTGCCCGATCCTGTGCCAACCTAAAAATATATACATTTAAAAATTCCTCTTTTCTTAATCCCCTGCTGCCCAGGCCCCATTTCTTCCATTTGTTGTTAAGTACAGTCAAGTCGATCCTGATTCATTGTGACTCTATATAGGCTTTCTGATAAGAGGTTGGTGGGTTTGAACTGCTGACATTACGGTTAATGGTCTAGTGCTTATCTTACAGCATGACCAAATAATGCATTTATACCCCCTCTTTTTTTTACAAGAATGTAGCATATTATGTATATACATACATACATACATACGTGTGTGTGTGTGTGTGCATACGTGTGGAGCTCTGGTAGCAAGGTCAGCAGTTCGAAACTACCAGCGAAAGATGAGGCTTTCTGTTCCCATAAAGATTTACAGCCTCGGAAACCCTGTACAGGGTAACTATGAGTCAGAACCGACTCCACGGCACATGACAGCAACATATATATATATGTATATATATACATACATGCATGCATACACACGTATACACATATATAGTTATACACGTTGCTTTTGAATTTGCCTTAGAGATGATTCTATACGTATGCAGAGTTTTTGCTCATTGCTTTTTACAGCTGCATTGATTTTGTGGTTGTACTGTATTTAATCAGTTCAACATTAATGAGCACTTGGCCTGTTTTCAATGTTTTGCTGTTATAAACAATATGCAGCTTGAGGTTTTTTTTTGTTTATTTAACAGCTTCAGCTGTAGCAAGACTTTGCCCTTGTTAAAAAATTTATTACGAGTCAGATTTGATTAATAAGGTGGGCCTTCAAACTGGATGATGCTGTTGTAGATCAGAAACACCTGATTCTAATGAAATTAATTTGCTCGCAAGTGCAGAAGTATTAGTAAGGCATAGCAGGATCATTGGAATAATTTTTTCACCTACTGAAGTTACTACTTTATAGAAAAATATTGGTTTGGAGTATAAGTTTTGGTGAGTTCAAAAAAGGCTTATTGCATTATTTTATAGATTGTTGCTTGTTAAATGCTTTCAAGTCGGTTTCAACTCATAGTGACTCAGTACAGGCTTTCCAAGGCTTTCCAAATCTTTGCGGGAATGGAAAGCCTCATCTTTCTCCCAGGGAGCAGCTGGCAGGCTCGAACCGCAGACCTTGTGGTTCACAGTCCAGTGCTTAGCATATGAAGCCACCACACTACTCACAATATACCCTGTATATCTACCCTCAGCACTCGTGGAAGTAGCAGTCAGGAACTCAAACAGTGTATTGCATTAGACACATCTGCCTCACAAGACCTTTTTTAAAGTGCTCAAGAGCAAAGATGTCAGTTTGAGGACTAATACCCCACGGTATTCTCAATAGCCTCATATGTATGTGAAAGTTGGACAATGGATAAGGAAGACTAGAAGAATTGGTTCATTTCAATTAGGTTGGAGAAGATTATTGAAAATACCAGAGACTATCAGTTGAACAAACAAATTGTGTTGGGAAAAGTGCAACCAGAATGTTCTTTAGAAGCATTTAATGGTGAATCTTGTTTTCTTAGAGCACAGATTCTTAGAACTAATATTGACAACAAACAGAAGTAAATAGATTAACTGTGAATCTTTATTAGAAGTTCAAGCTGCACTGAAGGCATTGGCAAAAAACAAGACTCCAGGAATTGATAAAATACAAATTGAACTCTTTCAGTGAATTGATGCAGCAGGTGCTCACCCATCTATGCCAAGAAATTTGGAAGACAGCTACCTCCTGGTCAACCAACTGAAAGAGATCCATATTTGTGCCCATTACAAAGAGAGGTGACCCAGCAGAATATGAAAAGAACTAGAACCTAGGTCTGTGACCTTAATTAATGACTCTCTTTGGTAAATTTAATATGAAGACTGAAAGTTTAGCATTCTGTTATACTGTAGCGCCCATTAGCGTTAAGTGGAATTGATATAGCTGCTATGTGTTGCGGTGTTTTGGAACTTTTCACCCACTTCTCAAACAAACATTAACTGAGCAGTGTCTGTATCCCAGACTCTGGGGATAACAAATGTGTGAAATAAAGTTCTTGCTTTTCAGAAGCTCACAGTGAGAGAGGTGGGAGAGACTAGGGAATGACACACACACATACCTGTTAGAGAGAATTGTATCATGTAGTGGCATGAGGTTATTGATAAGTGCCGTCGAGTCAATTTCGATTCACAGCAACCCTGTATAGGGGTTCCAAGGAGCAGGTGGTGAATTTGAACCACACACCTTGCAGTTCAAACCAACCTTGCAGTCGAGTGCTTATGTACAGCACCACACCAAGGTTCCAGAAGTGTGTTGTTGTTGTTGTGAAGTGTCGTCGAGTTGGTTCCAACCCTTAGCAACCCTGTATAGTGTTTCTGAGGAACGACTGGTGAGCTTGAACCACCAACCTTACAGTTCAGAGCAACTTTGCAGTCCAGCATATTAACCCACAGCACCACACCAGGATACCTGAAGTGTGATAGATGGAAAAAATTATTTTGCTTAGAAGAGTTGGGAGAAAGATTCATGAAGAAAGTAATCTTTTTAGGTAAGCTTTGATAAATAATTTCCTAGAAGTGTTGGGCTAGAGGGAGATAGGAGTAAAGTTGGAAAGTTGTTGGGAGGTATGGTAGTTTAGAATTCTTAGCAAAGTTCAGTATCGTCACCAAAATAAAGCCAGGAAAATACTGTGAAACAGACTGTTAATTGCTCATATACAAGTTCAGACTGAAGCCAAAGAAAATTAAAACAAGCCCAACAGAGCAAATATATGATCCTGAATATATTCCACCTTAATTTAGAGACCATCTCAAAATCAGATTTGATTATTTGACACTAATGACCAAAGATCAGAAAGTTGTGGGATGACATCAAGAACATCTTACATGAAGAAAGCAAAAGGTGGTTTAAAGACAGGAAAAAAAGAAAAGACAAAAATGGGTGTCAGAAGAGACTCAAACTTGCACTTGAGCATGAAGAAGCTAAAGCAAATGAAGAAACGAGGAATTAAAAGAGCTGAACTGCAACTTCAAAGGGCAGCTTGAGAAGGAAAAGTAAAGTATTATAATGACATGTGCAGATGGCCTGGAGTTAGGAAGCCAAAAAGGAAGAACACACCCAACATTTCTCAAGCTGAAAGAACTGAAGAAAAAAATTCAAGCCTCAGGTTACAATATTGAACCAGTCCTGATGTGTGGTGCTGTGGGTTAATGCGCTGTACTATAAAGTCGGAACCGACTCAGTGGCACTTAACAACAACAACAGCAAAATACTGAATGATGCAGGAAGAATCAAAATAAGATGGAAGGAATACAAAGTCACTGTACCAAAAAGAAATGATCTGTGATCAGCCATTTCAAGAGGTAGCATATGATCAAGAATGGATGGTACTGAAGAATGAAGTTCAAGCTGCACTGAAGGCATTGGCAAAAAACAAGACTCCAGGAATTGATAAAATACAAATTGAACTCTTTCAGTGAATTGATGCAGCAGGTGCTCACCCATCTATGCCAAGAAATTTGGAAGACAGCTACCTCCTGGTCAACCAACTGAAAGAGATCCATATTTGTGACCATTACAAAGAGAGGTGACCCAGCAGAATATGAAAAGCATCAAACAATATCATTACTGTTACATGCAATTAAAATGTTACTGAAGATAATTCAGAAATGGTGACAACAGTACATTGGCTGAGAACTGTCAGGAATTCAAGCCAGATATAGAGGAGGCCATGGAACTAGGGATCTCGCTGCTGATAAATGGATCTTGGCTGAAACCACAGAACACCAGAAAGTTGTTTACTTGTGCTTTATTGACTATGTGGGTCATGGCAAACTGTGGGAAGTGGTAGCATTGTGAAGAATGGATATTCCAAAACATTTCACTGTGCTCAAGAGAAACCGACCAAGAAGCAGTTGTTAAAACAAAACAAAAGATACTGAAGGTTTAAAATCAGAAAGGTATGTGTCAGGGTTGTATTACTCTTATCTATATGTTGAACCAATAATCTGAGAAGCAGGATTATATGAGATTGTGTCATGAGGCTTGGAAGAAGACTCATTGACAACCTACGATATGCAGATGATACCTTGCTGGCTGGAAGCAAAAAGGATTTAAATACTTAGTGATGAAGATCAGAGACTACAGACTTCAGTATGGATTGTTCCTTAATGTAAAGAAAACAAAAATTATCAGGTCTGAACCAACAAATATCATGATGATACATGGAGAAAAGGTTGAAGTTGTCAAAGACTTCATTTTGCTTGGCTCCATTATCAACACTCATGGAAGTAAGCAGTAAAGAAGTCAAAGGACGTATCGCATGAGGCACATCTGCTGCGCAAGACCTCTTTAAAGTATTAAAAAGCAAGGCTATCAGTTTGAGGGTTAAGATGTACCTGACCCAAGCCAGGATAGTTCAGCTGCCTCCTATGCAATGAATGGACAATGAATAAGGAAGACCATAGAAGAATTAATGCATTTGAATTATGGTGTTGGCACAGAATATTGAAAGTATGATGGACTGCCAGAAGAACAAACAAGTCTGTCTTGGAAGAAATGCAGCCAGAATGCTCCTTAGAACAAGGATGACGAGACTTCACTTCTCATACATTGAGCATATATCAGGAGTGATAAGTCTCTGGAGAAGGACATCATGCTTCGTAAAGTGAAGGTCAGTGAAAAAGAGGACGACTCTCAACAAGGTAGATTGGCCCAGTGGCAGCAGCAATGGGCTCAAGGTTAACAGTGATTGTGAAGATGGTGCCACACTGGGCAGTGCTTCCTACTGTTGTACATAGGGTAACAGTGTGTCCGAACCAACTCCACAGCACCTAACAAAAAACCAGAGCACAGAGATTTCAAATTGTGTTGTGTATTTAAAGAGTAGCTTTGAGTGGTGTGGATGGGTTACAAATTGCTTTAAGGAGCTATAAGGACATGAAGTTATCATGTTAGTAGATCTCTTACTCAGTTTTAATTTTGTTAAACTTCAGTTTCTCTGTCAACACTTTCTTTAAACTTTTACAAATTTCTGTTTTTTATTTGACAGCTAAATAGCCATTATCTTTAATCATTTTTTTTTGTTGTTATTTTTTTAATTCTTCACCTCCTGTATTCCCTTTTCTGATTAATGGCATTATGTATTACCAAGATAGAACTTGGAAAAAATCATCCCAGTATAATAACTGAAGAATTGTTTGCTGTAGTGCACAGCTTGTGAGATAATTCTCTGAACTGCAAATGACAGGTTGGTGATGCCAGTCAGGGTGACTGGTTCAAGCTTTATAAACATGGTGCTGTGGGTCATAACAAGGGACTGCTTGATCCTAAGAAGCAATTCCATTGCAGGAGTTGTGCCAATTCTCATTTATATGTTTTAGCAACTATGTTTAAGTTCATTTACAGTTGCAAAAAAACCCAAGACCATTATATATTAACATTTCTAACTCCATTATAATGTGAAATAACTAAAATACCATAGAGGAAACCTGCGAAAGTTGGAAGTTGTGTAAGGTGGAAACATGTACACTGAAAACATAAATATTTTTCGCTAAAACAAGCGGTAAAGAGTGGTAAGACCTGTACCATGTCAACAGCAGAAAACTTGGCGATACTCCGAAAAACAAGCAGTTCTTGCACTTGCAGTTGGTTGAAGGCTTTTAGTGAATTTGAGGGAATTTGGAACTGATTAAGGAAAAGCAGCAATGGTCGAGAGCGCAATAGCAATTGTGAGCTTGGCACAGGACCGGACAGGATTTCCTTTTGTTGAGTTTAAGGTCGCTATGAGTTGGAGTTGACTCAACGGCACCTAACAACAAGGAAAAATATATGATCTCTTTATAAAGTGTTCAAGAGCAAAGGTATCAGTTTGAGGACTAAGGCGCGCCTGAACCATGCCATGGTATTTTCAGTAACTTCTTAGGCATGTGAAAGTTGGACAGCAGAAAAATTGATGCATTTGAGTTACAGTGTTGGAGGAGAATATTGAAAGTACCATGGACTGCCAAAAGGACTAAGATTTGTGTTGGAGGAAATACAACCAGAATACTCCTTGGAAGCCAGGATGGCCAGACTTCGTCTCATACTTCAGACATAATATCAGTAGGGACCGTTCCCTGGAGAAGGATATCACGCTTGGTAAAGTGGAGGGTCAGAGAAAAAGGCGAAGACCCCTAATGAGATGGATTGGCACAGTGGCAGTAGCAGTGGGCTCAAATGTAGCAATGATTGTGAGGTTGGCACAGGACCAAGCAGCGTTTTGTTCTGTGCATGGGTCGCTATGAGTCAGTACTGACTCAATGGCACCTAACAGTAGTAATAACAAGAAGAAGCAGTGCCCAACAAGCTAGTTATTGGGGCTGTCCCACTGACAGCTGCATAGCAGGTGCTGAGTCCTCCTGAAGACAAGATGGTCCAGAGTCCAGCAGTATGAGGGGACAGCAGCAAGGTGGGAAGTCTGGGGGACAGAGCTTCAATGACAGCAGCACCTTAGGGTCCTCAAAATTACATTTTAACTATGGCTGCCAAATGTTGGCAGACCTGGTGGGATGCTTTAGAATAAGAACTGAACTACTAACCACAGAATTGGCAATCCAAACCCACCAGCCGCTCGGAAATCCTATACTGGGTTGCTGTGAGTCAAAACTGACTGGACAGCACTTAGCACATAACAACAGCTATTAGATGTTGGCTGCAGTTTCACGGGTATGTGAAGCAGGCAGGCACTAAACACCAAAGAACCTGCCAAATAAGGGCTTTTTTTTTCCCCTCAACTTTTTATTGTGATTTGGGTGAAGGTTTACTGAGCAGATCAGTTTTCCATTCAACAATTCACATGCATTTTGTTTCAGGTCATTAATTAAAATCCTCGCAATGGGCTTTAAAAAAAAAAAAAAAAACAATTATATGTGTGCACATTTGAGTTTGGCAGGACTGACCCCTTTGGTTAATGGGCCTCTGTTTGCTATTAAGAAATAAACTTGAGACCATTACACAGGGCCATTTTCACTCACTCACATAACAGTTGTTGTTGTTATGTGCCGTCGAGTCAGCACATAACCCTGTACAGCGACCCTGTACAGGGTTTCCGAGGCTGTAAATCTTTATGGGAGCAGAAAGCCTCATCATTCTTCCGCGGAACAGCTGGTAGTTTTGAACTGCTGACCTTGTGGTTCGCAGCCCAGTTCGTAACCACTACGTAACAGTAGATCAAATCATTTTGATTTTTTTTTTTAGTTAGAAGATCAAAAGTTTAGAAATGCTATTATTTTTGGGGCAAGTCAGGTCCCACATGTTGCAGGTAACCAGTCTTGTAAGAGGTACCCAGTGATTGAATGACAAGGCACTATGATAGATGTGGCAGGGAATGTAAATTTGTTTTCAACAGTGTTACAATTGGTTTTCTAATTTGCAGATAATTGAGGGTAACCTCTTTAATTCTTCAAATGCCATTTTCTGTTTTCCCCTTTGCTGACAGCTCTGTAGTCTGTTATTGGCATGTGTCTCCTCATCCTGGCCTAGTTGATTCTTACAGTCTGTTGTAGAACAAGAAATGAAAGATAAATGAACATTGAATCCAAAATCTTAAAAATTGTGATGGTGTTGTTAATGTGCCATTGAGTTGGTTCCAACCCATAGCAACCCTGTATAGAGTTTCCTAGGAACGACTCATAAGCCTTGCAGTTCAAACCAACCTTGCAGTCCAATACATTAATCTACTGGGACGCCATTGTTGTTGTTGTTAAGTGCTGTCGAGTCGGTTCTGACCTATAGCAACCCTGTACAGGATTTCTGAGGCTGTAAATCTTTATGGGAGCAGAAAGCCTCATCTTTCTCCCGCTGAGCAGCTGGTAGTTTCGAACTGCTGACCTTGAGGTTTGCAGCCCGATTCATAACCACTATGCTACAACAGCTCCTTGGGACTCCATTGTTGTTGTTACTAAGTGCTGTCCAGTTGGTTCCGACCCATAGCGACCTTAAACAGGGTTTCTGAGGAGCAACTGGTAAGCTTGAACCGCCGACCTTGCAATTCAAACTGCTTTGCAGTCTGGCTCATTAACCTGTAGCGCCACACCAGGACTCCGGAACTCTATTGTTTTTGTTGTTGTTGTGTGCCGTGGGGTCAGTTCCGACTCATAGCGACCCTGTACAGGGTTTCCGAGACTATAAATCTTTACGGGAGCAGAAAGCCTCATCTTTCTCCCACGGAACAGCTGGTAGTTTCGAACTGCTGACGATGAGGTTCGCAGCCCAATTCATAACCACTATGCTGTCAGAGCTCCTGGGACTCCATTGTTGTTGTTGTTGTTGTTGTTGTGTGCCGTGGAGTCGGTTCCGACTCATAGTGACCCTACACAGGGTTTCCGAGGCTGTAAATCTTTACGGGAGCAGACCGCCTCTTCTTTCTCCCGCAGAACCACTGGTAGTTTCGAACTGCTGACCTTGTGGCTTGCAGCCCGACTCGTAACCACTACGCTACCAGGGACTCCATTAGAGAGTGATAAATGCTAAGCAGAAAAATAAAAGAAGAAGATAGAATAGGAAGTATGTGTGCTGGGGAAAGATTGCAATTTTAAACTGGTAAAGGGAAGGCCTCAGTGAAAAGGTGACATTTGAGTAAAGACTGTGAAGAAGTGAGAGGAAGAGCAGAGCAAAGGCCACAGTGCTAGACTTTGCCTTGCCTGACTTCATCAGAGTAACAGTAAGCGGCCAGTGTGAGTGGAGCTCTGGTGTCGCACTGTAGGATGAACACTAGGCTGCTACCCTCAAGCTGGACAGTTCAAACCCTCAGAAGCCTTATACAGGGTCACTAGGAGTCTGAACCAGCTCTATGGCCCTTAACAACAGCATGAGTGGAGCTAGGGAGATAACGACTAGTATGGAGTGAAGAATGCAATCTTCTGCGGTTTGTTGATTGTTGTAAGGATTTCAGACTTTACTCTTAGTAAATTGAGACGATCTGGGGAGTTCTGAGCAGAAAGTAACATAATTTGGTTTATATTTGAAAGAATCACTTTGATTCTGTATTACAACTGGACAGGAATGCAAGGATGGATGCAGTGAGATCAGTTAGGAGGCTGTTGCAGTAATCTAGGAAAGAGATCACTGTGGATTAGACATTGGGATGCTAACTGCCAGATCAGCGGTTCAAACCCCACAGCCTCTTTTCGGGAGAAAGATGAGGCTGTCTGCTCCCACAAAGGTTTGCAGTCTTCAGAGCCCTATAAAGGGTCGCTATAAGTCAAAATTGACTCGATGGCATTGAATTTGCTTGTCTTGTTTAGTTAGGCAAGGTATTTTAATATTTTCTAATATATTTTACGTAAAACAGTTAAAAAAGGACTGATATCCAAAGGTGGTGGTATTGCTTGTTGCTAAGTGCTGTCAAGTCGGTTCTGGCTCATAGCGACTGTGTATAGAGTTTCCAAGGAGCGGCTGGTGAGTTTGAACTACTATCTTGTGATTCAGATCTACTTTGCGGTCCAGTGCTTATCCTAGAGCGCCACACCAGGACTCCAGAGGTGAGGAGTAGAGCTTTTTAGCTATGATACTTTACTCCAGGACACATAGAAAATTGGGGTTTCCCTGAAGAAGTGACAGCGTAAGTTGAGATCTGAAATGATGTGGCTTTCTGCTCCCATAAAGATTTACAGCCTCAGGAACCTTAGAAGAGGAAGCAAAGACAAGAGAACAGCATTGTAACTGTGGCAAAGGGTTTGATCATATGTAAGGTAACAGGCCAGGCTGACTACAAATGAGGGAGAGTTCGATGGAGAGACCAACGTTAGCACTCAGATTTGATGACTTTTTAAGAGCAACAGGTAGTCATTTTTCAGGCAAAAACTGAGATAATTAGTCTTTATAAAGATAATTCTGATTATTCAAGATGAGAAGATTGGAACTTGGTTAAAAATGAAACGGGGGTAGCTATTGTAGTCTGTAGAGAGATAAAAGTGTCTCTTTTAGGTTGGATGGTAGTAAAAAGGCAGAAAGCAGGTAGATTTGGGATTTTTTTTGAAAGTAGAATTTTTATGTTCCAACAGTATGAATTGATGTCAATTCTTCAGTTATTTCTTGTTATATAAGTACGTATAGAGTGTGCTCATTTTGTCTAGCAGGAAAACTCACAGAAGTCATTACTATAGCATTATTATTTTGTATACAGTTGGCTTATTCATTCTTTAATTGATTTTTAGTTTGATCAGTTTCATTATAGTAGAACCTATAGGACAAGAGGTAAGAAATGATTGAATGATTGTTGTTGTTGTTATGTGCCGTGGAGTCGGTTCCGACTCATAGCGAACCTGTACAGGGTTTCTGAGGCTGTAAATCTTTACGGGAGCAGAACGCCTCATGTTTCTCCCACAGAACAGCTGGTAGTTTCAAACTGCTGACCCTGAGGTTCGCAGCCTGATTCGTAACCACTACGCTACCAGAGCTCCTATGTTTGAGTGATTATGAAATATAATTACTACCCTGTTTGCTCTCATACCTAAAAGAGAATTTCATGTTAAAGATCACTGAGCTATCTCACGTGAGGAAATAATTAGCCTCTAGAGGGCGCATATTGCAAAGCCACTATTTCAGTTGTTAATGTGGCCAGATTTTGAACTTACTGCACTTACTATGTAGTATAACTTTCTTTGGACTCCTGGTATGTATGGTACTGTAGTATAAGCACTGGAGTACAAACCACAAGATCTGCAGTTCAAATCCACCAGCTGCTCCTCAGAAATCCTATACAGGATTTGAATATCTATGAGTTTGAAGCCAACTTAACAGCACTTTAAAACAATGTACGTTTCTTAATTCTCATGTGCCTTTATGAGACTTAATAGAATTTCAGTAAACATCACTATAAAGTATAGGAGCTCTGGTAGCATAGTGATTACGAGTAGGGCTGCTAACCTCAAGGTCAGCAGTTCGAAATCACCAGCTCTTCCACGGGAGAAAGATGAGGCTTTCTTCTCCTGTAAAGATTTACAGCCTCAGAAATCTTATGCAGGGTTTTCTGTGAGTTGGAACTGACTCCACAGCACTTAACCAACACCACCATCACTATTTAAAAAAAAAAACTTACTAATCATGTTGTTGTTAAGTGCCATTGAGTTGATTCCAAATCATAGCAACCCTGTATAAAGTTTCCAAGGAACAGCTGGTAGGTTTGAACCACCGACCTTGTGGTTCACAGTCCAGTGCTTATCCTACAGTGCCACACTGGGAATGCTTGTTAACCATTTGTTGTTAATGTGCCGTGGAGTCAGTTCTGACTCACAACGACCCCGTACAGGGTTTCCAAGGCTGTAAATCTTTACAGGAGCAGAACGCCTCATCTTTCTCCCGCGGAATGTTATGCCCAGAATTCAGGGTCCCCAAAGACCACCCAGGAGCCGTGTACGATGCAAATACATAAGGGAAGTTTAATCAAGCTCGAGCCAGGTCTCTAACCTTATCCGACGCATTGGAATAGGGAAAGAGCCCCAAATTCATTGTCTGCAGGGTTTTTATAGAATTTTCAAACAGCTCAGGTTTCTCAGCTTTACAATCTTTGGATTGGTTAACAATTGGCAAACTATAAGATGTTACAGTTTAATTGGTCAGTACTGGTGGTCTTTGTTCTTAGGCTAGGGTAAAGGAAAACATCTGGCCTCTGGCCTTGAGCTGCCTGGCTATTTATACATATATCATTTTCTTGGAGCTAGAGGACGCGTTCAGGCTAATGTACAGAATGGAGATTGACCTTGTTTCTGGAGGGAACTAAAAACTGAGGCCTTGTCTATTTAAAATGCTTTCCTGAGCCTGACTAGAGTTTAGTCAAGCAGTCTCTAGGTAGGCAAAATCAGGTAAAATCAGTTTGGACCTTACAGGAACAGCTGGTAGTTTCAAAGTGCTGACCCTGAGGTTCGCAGCCCGATTTGGATTTAAAACCATTCTTGTCTTTTTGTGTTTACTTCCAGGTAATTGACATAAACTTACCCATTGTAATGACAGCTGAAAAGGAAATAATCTTTGTCTTTCTAAAATAGTCATTTTTTGTTATTCAGGTCTTTGTTTTGTGATCCCCATTATTAGTTTGTATGTCTTGGAACTGTTTTGAACTCATTGTTTAGATGGCTCCACAAAATTGTTCTTTCTGCCTTACTGTCCCTATACCATTTTCATTAAGAAATGAGATTATGTGATGAAAATATCATAAAATGATATCAATCCATTTTATTTTGCTAATTTCATTGGTAATAATTAAGTTACATTAATGTAATTAAGCAACTGCTGAGTATTGTGGAATACAGATAAGGCAAATACTCCTATTAACATATAATGATTGTTTTTATGCAAATAGCGCAAACCCTATACGAGGTCGCTCTGAGTCAGAACCCACTCGACAGCACTTAACAACAAGAAGCCAATATTAATTCTTTTGTGCTGGTTTTACATGTATTTGAGATTGTTTTCTTTTGTCTAAATGTATGGTTTCTCCAAATTAACAGCATTCACCTTTTGCAGTGTGCTATGTAGGTGTCTTTCTTTTCTAAATTTGTCTTTCTTTTCAATACACAGGAATACTCTGAAGATAGTAACTCTGAACCAAATGTGGATTTGGAAAATCAGTACTATAATTCCAAAGCATTAAAAGAAGATGACCCAAAAGCAGCATTAAGCAGTTTCCAAAAGGTTTGCCTCTTTTTTCCAGTTGATTCTTTGTCTTTATTTTCTTAACAGTATCATAGAAAAAATAAATCCCTAATAATTTTACCCCAGAACTGTATTCCAGGCATGTGATATAAAATCAATTCAAAATGTCTAATGATGCTAGATGTCATTGGAAAGTAGCATATTTAGTATTGGACTAAAAATTTCTCTTTTTTTAGGTTTTGGAACTTGAAGGTGAAAAAGGAGAATGGGGATTTAAAGCACTGAAACAAATGATTAAGATTAACTTCAAGTTGGTAAGATTTGTTTTGAGGAGAACTAAGCTAATAATGAAACTAATTAGGTAAAAACCTCATGTGGCAGCAAATATTACCATAGCTACTTCTCTAAAACAGATCTATGGGTATGTTTCTATGTTTAGTCTGCTTTGCAGTTGGCAACTACATTCTGGGGGCAGGGGAGGAATCTCCATAAGACATAAGAGTTTTTTTATTTAATAAAATTTATGCTTTAAATTCAAGGATGATGTTTAGTTGTGTTATTAAAAGAATTACTTTTCCACGTTCCTCATATTTGCTTGTAATAGTTTTTCCACAGACTCAAACCAAAAATTATAGTGTTATTCTTGACTCCTCTCTTTGTCTCTCACCCCACAAATTATTTTTAGTAGATTCAGGGGTGATATATACCTTCAAAATAGATCTTATATCTGACTTCGCATTTGTCTTATCATTTGTACCTCTGCTACTCTTGTCTAAGCCAGCATCGTCTATGAACTGGATTATTGTAGTAGCTTCCTAACTCCTAACTGCCAGCCTTAATTCCATCCTGGCCCTGCTGCTGTCTGTTCTCCACAAGCAGCAGTGTCCCTTTGAAAATGTAAGTCAGATTATGTCATTCTTTTGCTCAACATCTTCCAATGATTTTCATTCTCAGTAAAGTTCAAAGTCTTTCCTATGGTCTACAAGGTCCCATGTAAAGCACACCTTTTTGCTCTCTCTTACTGTCTTACACTTGACTGTTCCTCTGCCCGGTGTCTTCTCCTCACTTGATGCAGCTGTCTGTTAATAGAGCACCATGTATCTGAATGTCCTTCCTAAAACCACTCTGTATAGAAGACTATTCTTACTTACCATCCTCATTTAACGTCAACCTACTATTTATTTCTTTGCTTATGTCACCGTTTGCTCTTTTTAACTTATTTATCGTAAATAATAAATATTTATGTTCTATCCCAGTAGGAGAGAGCAGGACTTTGCTCTGTTCATTCCTCGAACCTGTAAAAGTGTCTGGCACTTAGTAGGTATGCAGGTATTTTGTTGAATGAACTCAGAGATAGCTAGAATTGTCATGATGTACCTTCATAGAGTACCACTTATCGATATCAAACAGGGCAGAAAGTGGACTGGAAAAGAAGCCTTTAGGAAACGAGACAAGGAAAAGTTTCATTATCTTTCCATTGCATTTTTCTATGAATTTTTGGAAGCTCCCCATTATATATGATGGAGCCCTAGTGTGGCGCTGTGGGCTAATGTGCCGTTTCAACCACAGGTCAGTGGTTCAAGCTCACTAGCTCTCCTTGAAAACCCTATACAAGGTATTCAGGGTCTCTACGGGTTGGAACCAACTTAACAGCACTTAACAACAAGAGTATATATGATAGGCACTGGACTGTGAACCACAAGGTCCGAAGTTCAAGCCTGCCAGGCACTCTACTAGAGAAAGGTGAGACTTTTTCTTACCACAAACATTTAAGACCTTGGAAACTATAACTGGGTTGTTTTGAGTTGGAACTGACTCAAGGGCACTTAACAATGAGAAGTAGATGCAGGTACAAATCTTAGATCACAAAAGGTAGAGGAACTTTTAGAGAAGAGATAAAATTGAGCTCAGATAAGCAGAGTAAGCTTTTCAAATGACACAAGAGCTGTGACTAATGGAAAGATAGGTGATCATCTGTTAGCACATTCTTTTTTCACCTGTTTCTATAATTCCCATATGCCTCGTCCCTCTCCTCTTTAGCATCTTAATCCCATCCATCTGAAATTTAATTCCTGAATTGACTACAGTTAGCTTTCACTAATCTTGCGTCCCACTCTTCTTGTTGTACTCTTAACTCTAGTATGCTCTCCCATACTTTAATGAGAGAGACTCCTGGCTTCCCGACCAAAGTAATCTACAGAAGATAGAGATACATGGACAGAGCAGAGACAATAGGCTGAATGGTTCTTGGAGGAAGAGTGGGAATTTTATATAAATGTGTGTTTTTTATATACCCCACAAATATACAAGAATTTGAAAGAGGGTATGTGCACATGGGTATTTACCTTTCCTACAAACTCAGCTATGAATGTGGTGGAGCATACTGTGGGCAAAATGATGGAAACTTAGATATTGTCAAACATGTTAAGGCAATGAGTTGCTGGGCCTGAGAGCTCATGACTAGGTATATGTTAATTGTTACTAAGTGTATTGTATATTACATTTAACTCTAGTTAAAGAAGAAAATGAATCTATATTTCAATTAGCTTTCCTAGTTCTGCTTTGGTACTCTCAAAGCATCTTTGTGTTGCACAAAAAGAAAGCATGTATGTTTTCTTCTCATGTATTGTTTGTAAATACTACTTAGATAATAATTATTTAAATTAATATTTAATATTTTAGAGAGCAATAAAAGTAGACTTCATTCTCGGAGATTTTATGAAATAGTAACTTTGATATTAGAAACGAAATGTTAAATTGTGTATATTTTGTGGCTTTAAATAATACTGAGTACTTTATAGAAATCTGCTCTCTTAACTTAAGCAAGGGGTAGGTAGCCATATAGAAATCTGCTCCCTTAACTGTAAATTATTACTAGCAGTGATTCCATTTAAACAATATGGTGCCTTTGAGACTTGTGTTGCTGTTTAACCTTGAGCAGAGATGGAAGGAAGGAAAGAGAGAGGGTATTTTGTGGTCTGCCTCCTTTACCTTTTATTTGCTCCAGTAACATCTGTAATACATTGTACTTCACACAAGTAATTTCTGCTTCCATCCTGCCTCCTTTGCCCCTGCTCTCTGGTTGAATTCAGAGTACATACTGCTGTATCATGAGTTTGGCAGTAAAAATTTGGATTTGTTATCAACTGCTTTGTGTGTTCACCACTGCAGATAACACCAAAAATTATTATATAACCTTCCGTTTTAATTAAAGTGGCATGGTTTTTTTAAATAAGCTTTAAAGTTATAACATAAGAAGATTAAATAAAATCTATAACTTTATTAAAATCCCACGTTAGTAGATAAAATTTCCAAGTTGAGGCATTAATATATCCTTGATAATTCTTTTGCCAAAAAATACGCTCTCTAACTTGGGTTTTATGAATTACTGATAAGATGTTACTTAATTACCCCCTCATGGAACATGCATACTTGAGACAAAGTAGTTTGACATATATTCCCATTATTCTACCCATTTTTACTCCCACCCGCCCCTTCTGGGTTTTTTGTTGTTTGTGTGGGTTTTGTTCCTTAATTCAGTTTTTGGTTAGGAGATTTCAGCCTTTTTTCATGGTTACTATTCAAGGCAGAACATAGTCATAAACAGGAAATTTACAGTATTATTAGTTTTTCCTCATCCTCATAAACACACTTGTTCAGTTAGCTAAAGAAAAAGGCATTGTATCTATGCCCCATTTTCCTTGATTAAAAGCATAGAGTAGAACCCAGTGAAAAGAAGTATTAAAAGCAGTTGGAGACTATGGAAACAGTGAAAGTACACTGATGAGGTTAGATCAAACAATTGCTTTACATACTTTGAGAGTGGTAATTTACCCCACAGTGCTTTACTACTGAAAGTTTTGCTGGTAGTGTTTTATTACTTCACACCTTCCATTTTTCCTGGAATAACATAAAATGCAACAAATAGTCATGTAAGGAAGAGCAACATTAATTATATCTACTGTTGCATATATCCCATATGAATTTAGAGACCATCTCAAGAATGCAATGAACATTAATGACTGAGGATCAGGTGAGTTGTGGAAAGACATCAAGAATCAGTCATAAAGCAAAAGAGCATTTAAAAGACAAGAAAGAAAAGGTCAAAATGGCTATCAAAAAAAACTAAAATGTGTTCTTCAGTGTAGAGTAACTAAAGTAAATAAAAGAAATGCTAAAATAAAGAGCTGAACAAAAGATTACAAAAGGAAGACAGTGTTAACAATGAAATGTGCAAAGACCTGGAATTCAAAAACCAAAAGGGAAGAACAGACTCAACATTTCTCAAGCTGAAAGAATTGAAAAAATTCAAGCTTCGGTTTGCAATATTGAAGGATTCTATGGGCAAAACGGAGTCCTGGTGTGGCGCTCTGTGTTAATGAGCTGGACTGCAAAATCAGTTTGAACTGCAAGATGTGCAATTCAAGCTCACCAGCTGCTCCTCAGAAATCCTGCACAAGGTTGCTATGGGTTGGAACTAACTCAATGGTGCTTGCTTAAAAGCAACAACAATGGGCAAAATATTGAATGATGCAGGAAGCATTAAAAGAAGGTCAGAGGAATATACAGTTACTATGCCAAAAATATTTCATCGACATTCAACCATTGCAGGAGGTAGAAAGAAGCAGTGATATTGAAGAAAGAAGTATAAGTTGCACTGAAGGTGTTGGTGAAAAATAAGGCTGCGAATGGACTAGACTCCTGGTGTGGTGCTGTAGGATCAGTACTGGACTGTGAACCACAAGGCTGGCAGTTCAAACCCACCAGCTGCTCCTTGGAAACCTTATATAGGATCACTATGAAACAGAACCAACTTGATGGCACTTAACAATTTTGATGGACTATCAATTGAGATAGTTCAACAAATGGGTGCAACTTGAAGCAGTAACTCATTTGTGCCAAGAAATTTGGAAGATGGCTACCTGGCCAACTGACTGGAAGAGACCCATATTTGTATCCAAAAAAAGGTGATCCATTGTAAAAGTTATTGAACAATATCATTTATATCATATGCGAGTAAAATTTTGTTGAAGATACTCAAAACATTTGCAGCACTACCTAGACAAGGAATTGCCAGAAATTTAAGCCAGATTCCGAAGAAAATGGACAAAGGGATATCTTGCTGATGTTTGGTGGATCTTGACTGAAAGCAGAGAATACCAGAAAGATATTTCCCTATGTATTATTGACAATGCAAAGGCATTCGACAGAGTGGATCATAACGAATTATTATTGATAACATTATAAACAATGGAAATTGCAAACCATTTGATTAATTTTTATGATTTACTTAAATGTGTTGTATAATGAGGAGCTATATCAGAAATTTGGAAAATTTGTATAAATTATACTTCAATATGATGTTATATGATTTGGATGCAGTCCCCAGATTCCAGGCATGTTATCGGCAGTTCCCACGTTATGAATGAGTTCTGTATGTATGTGTGTCTTGGTTTGTATCTAATGTCAGTCAGATGTTTGTCTTAGTATAATGTACTTTTCTATTCATTAAACCCTTCCAGATATACTGAACATCTTCAACAAAATGTAGTAAAAAAATGTTTTGATGTATGTCACAAAGCACCCATTTATTACTATAAACCATTGTGTGTCCCTTGAATTTGCAATATTAAAGGCTTTACTGGGGGTGAGACCCTGGATATATGTGTGGTTAGCTATTGCCCAAACAGGTGTTATATAGCACGTGACTGTATATACCATAATAGTACTTATGCACATAATATTAAATGTGTCTCACAGTGCATTTCTTAAAACATTTTATATTTTTCCTCACAGACAAACTTTCCAGAAATGATGAACAGATACAAACAACTTTTGACCTATATTCGGAGTGCTGTCACAAGAAATTATTCTGAAAAATCCATTAATTCTATTCTTGATTATATCTCTACTTCTAAACAGGTTGGATTGATTTTTTTCTACTTTTGGTACCTACTACTGTATATATTTATACTGAGGGCTCTGTTCTTTAAAAAAGAAAAGGCCTAGAGGTGTTCCTCAAGTAGTAATGCTGGTTATTAGTGTAAGTTAAGAAAATAGCTACTATTTTAATACTATACTATAGTATTTGTATTTTTACATAGTATTAAATACTATAATATAGTATAGTAGCAACTCCAATGTTTCTCTTCATATATCTTCATATACTGAACTAGTCTGCAAACAACTTTTACTGGGTAATACTGAACTCTTAATACAATTGCTATCACAGTTCCTTCTAATAAACTCCATCACCACTTTAGCTATTCATTCTGAGCCATTTAATACTTACCATTTTGAATCACATTTTATCTGTCTCTAATGTTCTCATCACATAGCACTTGACCTTACTCATTAGGTGCTCAATAAATGCTTTTATAAAGGATAGATGGGTAGATGAATGGTTGACAAAAGGAAGGACCAATAATGAAGGAAACTTAAGTTGGTACTTGGAGGAGTGTTAATGCTTTCATTCTTCTGGATATTGATTACTAAGGAGAGCAGTGATGTTATTTTATATTTAAAATTTTGCAGATACAATTATTAATTTGATTGTTACTATTTTTTTAAGCAACATAACCCAATGTTTCAACTTTCTTTTTGATATTTCAGTGCAAGTAGTCTCTATATCATTTCATATTATGCAAAAACATTTGGTACTTTTCTTGCTTTTTCGTAAAATTGTTAATCTCATAATCAACCTGTTTCATACTCTTTCTACTAGATAACGTTTTTATTTATTGTGGCAACTTATTACTCTCTAATGAAATATATGTAATGGGAATAGTTGCTGTTGTTAAGTGCCGTCAAGCTGGTTCTGACTCAGCCTAACCCTGGATAGGGTTTCTTAGGCTGTAAATCTTTGCGGGAGCCTCATCTTTCTCTTGCAGAGCAACTGGTGGACTTGAACCACTGACTTTGTTGTGATGGCGTCCTGGTGTGACACTGCAGGATAGTGCACTGGACTGCAAGGTTAGTTTGAACTGCAAAGTCGGCCGTTCAAAGCCACCAGCTACTCCTCAGAAACCCTATACAGGGTTGCAAGGTAGAGAAGATGTTTTCTGAATTTTACCAGCATGTCATCAAAACAGTTTTGGTATACTATTTAATAAGTACTGTGCCAGTGATGAATTGATTATAAAACCAGAGGTCACATGCTCTGCAGGTTATTTTGTGTAAGCTTTTTGTTTTGTTTTGTCTTTTGAAAGTAAGAATACCACTAGACTTTACTATGTCATCAACAGTCATGAAAAAATAGGCAGCCTTTCATGAAGGTGTCAAATTTTCCTGATCTTAGGGTCCTCTACCTCTTGAGCTTTTTAAATAGATATCTAGAGCCTGAAATAAAGGAGTAGTCTGGCGAGTAGAGTCTTACCATGTAAAACAGATCATTTCCATGAAAAAATGACAATGAATTAATACCCGATGCAATTGTGAAAGAGCCCTTCAGAATAATGCACTGGACCACAAGGTCAGTTTGAACCAAAAGGTCAACAGTTCAAACCCACCAGTTGCTCCTTGGAAACCCTATACAGGGTTGCTATGAGCCATTGTGAAGCGCTGTAGGATAAGTGCTGTGGTGGTTCTGTAAGACATGCACTGGACTGCTAACCACAAGGTCAACAGTTCAAGTCCATCAGGTGCTCTGTGGGAGAAAGATGAGGCTTTCTGCTCCTGTAAAGACTTACAGCCTCGGAAACCCAAACAGGGTCACTGTGATTTGGACTTGACGGCCGGCTGACTGACTGGGGAGGGGGGAGTAGACAGCCTCGTGTTTCTCCCATGGTGGCTGATGATGGGTTTGAATAGCCAATCTTGAGGTTAGCAGTCCAGTGCTTATTCTACAGCACCACCATTGTGCTTGTCTTACAATACCCCAAGAACTACCTTTGGCAAATTAATAGTGGTTCCAAAAAAACTAAACCTGCCTTCAAGTAGATTTCTGATTCAGTAACTCTCTAGGATAAAGTAGAACCTGGCTAATAGGGTTTATAGAATTATAAATCTGTACAGAAGCAGACAGCCGTATATGTCTTCTGATGAGTGACTGGTGGGTTTGAACCATCTGCCTTTTGGTTAGCAACACAACACTTAACCCACTGTGCCACTAAGGATCCTTTGATGATGGTTACACACAGCTGAGATTATACTAGACTTCTATTCTCCACCAGACTTCAGCAATTCAGAGGTAATGTAAAAACTGTGTAGTCCAGTTAATTGATTAGTCACATTGTAGAAGAATTTTGATGAAAGGAGTTAGTTCCTATTTGATTCCTTAGCAGCTTCCTTTGGTAGCCATATGTTGTGGTTGCCGCTGTCAAGTTCGTTCCAAATAATAGTGACCCTGTCTGGAGTCCTGGTGTGGTGCTGTGGGTTAATGCGCCAGACTACAAAGCCCTTTGAACTACATGGTCGACGGGGCAGTTCAAGCACACCAGTCACTCTTTGGAAACCCTATACAGGGTCACTGTGGGTTGGAACTGACTCGATGGCACTTAACAACAACAACAACATAAGATTTCCAAAGAGCAGCTGGTGGGTTTAAACCATTGACCTGTGGTTAGCCACCCAGTGCTTATCCTACAGCACCACACCAGGACTCCATATTAGATACCAAATAAAGGTTGAGTGAATAAGATAAATGCTACTAATAAAACAGTACGCTTACCTCTTTGTACATCATTTATTTATTTATATATGTGAATATAAAACAAAGTGTTACGTTGGGAAGAAGCGTATATAATTAGAGCATATGAACTTATAGTCCTATAATTTAAATGGGAAAATATTTTCTTGGTTTATTTTTTAAACTTACTTAAAAACAGGTTTTTATTAATAAGGTATGTATTGTTAATTTTGTGGAACATAGAACATTCAGTATGATACAGATAGTGTATCTTAGATGTATTAAAGTTCAAAGATGCACTTTAGTTTGCTCAAATTAACTTTATTAACAGGTACAAATTTGCTGTTTACAATTATAGAATTCTGATTTTTTATGTCAGATGGATTTACTGCAGGAATTCTATGAAACAACACTGGAAGCTTTGAAAGATGCTAAGAATGATAGACTATGGTTTAAGACAAACACAAAGGTAACAATTACAGTTCTGTATTTTTTCTTTTAAAGAATGAGTGGGATGTGCTTAATAAACTCAGCTCTTCTAAAGATGCACATCTCCTTTTGAAGTCTTTTGATTTAAATAACTTTGTTTTTTTTGCAGCTTGGAAAATTATATTTAGAACGGGAGGAATATGGAAAGCTTCAAAAAATTTTACGCCAGTTACATCAATCCTGCCAGGTACCATTCCCTTATTTTTATCTTAATATTTTGTTTTTGGTTTTTTATTTTGTTTTGTTTTATTTTTAATAAAGAAGCACAAGAAAGAGTATTATGTGAAGTAATGTTTAGGGGTGGTGATCCTATAGTATATATTCACTCAGAAATAGTATTGTAAAGGTTCCATTTCCATTCAGCTGACTTAAATGAACTATTTATAACAAAACAGTTTGTAAGTTACTGTATGCTTGTCTGTTAAATAAGGTTGTTAAAGTTAAGTATTTGCTTTCCTAGACTGATGATGGAGAAGATGACTTGAAAAAAGGTACACAATTATTAGAAATATATGCTTTGGAAATTCAGATGTATACAGCACAGAAAAATAACAAAAAACTGAAAGCACTCTATGAACAGTCACTTCACATCAAGTCTGCCATCCCCCATCCTCTGATCATGGGAGTCATCAGAGGCAAGTGTGCTTTGGAGAGAGGGTGGGCAATCAGATGAGCAGATGCTAAGGTTTCATTGTGTATGACTGAATGACTTAGGCATAAGTGATCATTGAAGATTGTAGTGATAGAAAGTTCACTTTATCAAAACTGCTACTCTTGAATTATATATAAAAAATTGTTTCCGTATCACTTGAGGTTAAAAATTTACAATAGCTTGTTCAGTAGTTTCTTCATTGACACTTAATAAGGAACTTGGTTTTTGTTTTCAATTAACGTATGTACCCTGTTGCTGGTACTTGTTGTTGTTGTTGTTATGTGCCATCGAGTCGGTTCCGACCCATAGCGACCCTGTATAGGGTTTCCGAGGGTGTAAATCTTTACGGGAGTAGAAAGCCTCATCTTTCTCCCGCGGAGCAGCTGGTAGTTACGAACCGCTGACCTTAAGGTTCGCAGCCCGATTCGTAACCACTACGCTACAAGAGCTGCCTCTAGTCATGTTTTAAAATTAAAAGAACCAAAGCCACTGAAACAATTTTAATTTAATCTTTGTAAAGTGGTCAGTTTTGTTACAGTTAAAAATTGAAAATGTTCTCTTCTCGCATGTTTTATTCTTTACAGAATGTGGTGGTAAAATGCACTTGCGAGAAGGTGAATTTGAAAAGGCACACACTGACTTTTTTGAAGCCTTCAAGAATTATGATGAGTCAGGGAGTCCTAGGCGAACCACTTGCTTAAAATATTTAGTCTTGGCAAATATGCTAATGAAATCTGGAATAAATCCATTTGACTCACAGGAGGTATGTGTACACTTTTCAGTTTTTGTTGTGTTTTTGTTTTTTTGTTTTTATTTTTCAGTTTCTCTTAGCTGTCTTTTGTAGAAATAAATTTTTTTCTTACATGCCTAGTTGATTTTCTGTTTTGTTTTGTTTTGTTTTTACTGTGTTTAGGCTAAGCCGTACAAAAATGATCCAGAAATTCTAGCAATGACAAATTTAGTAAGGTAAGATTTTATGTTTCGGTTAAGGTAAATTTCCTTAAAGCAGTTAATAAAGATGAAGAACATTTTACACTTAGTACTCAACATTTGCTATTTTTTGTTGGTTTGAAATAGTGTATAGTTTGTGAAATTTTAATCTTTGGAAGTCATTTATCTTATTGTTTCTGTTAGCCACAAGATTTTATTATCTGGTGCCTTTGTGTTGTTTTTATCCACGTAAATGTTTTAAAGCATTTTTTTCATAATGTTAACTGCCTCTGCTTGTCTTAATCCAAAAAGAAATTATGAATTGGTCCACATAAACCAAGAAATTTCTGTAAAACGAGATTATTTCATAAGTGTCTTTGTTGTGTCTTTCCTCAGTGACAGGATGAAAATATAAATAGAAAGAAATGTTTACCCCAGATAATTTTATCGGTTGGGGGTAGGGAGAGCAGCCATAGTAGTGAGAAACTCAGGTTCACTGAAGGTGTAATAAGAGAGGAAGGTGTGGGTAATGACTGAAAAATCTGCCATAATAAATTCATTTACTTTTTTGCATGGCTATGACTTTTATAAGTTATATTAGTCTCTTTTTTTCCTTTCTTTCATTTAAGGAGAATGTAATTTTATAGCTATAAAAATTAGAATCAGTTTCTTTTAGGAGGATGGGGAGTGATTTGGGGAATAAAAACTCTAAAATGCCACAAATCAATTTCTTGAGAATTATTTACTTTTTAATCTACTTTAATGTTTGTTTAAATGATTTTAGTGAAAAAAGACTTCTCCATCTTCGTTTTAGTTTATTATATCTGCAATTGGTCACAATAAAAGATGATTTGGTTAGATCAGTTTCATAATGCTTTTTTAAAATTATAAAGTTTAACTACTAAACAACAATTTAAACTTTTTAAACTCTTAAAGAAATATTGAGGAAAAATATCACCCTAAAGATTAACCACTTATCTAAATTAAATTGGTCAAATACATAAAAATGATTATTAGAGCTTTAAAAGTAAAAGCTGCCCAAGCAAGTGAATCCGTGAGGGTCCCACAGTTTTGTGTAAGATTTTTAAAAACCAAAATACACCACTTAGAGTAGAAGACTGTTACTCAGTTAAAATAAATGTGTGTACAAATGTTTTCAATGTTTGTATATATCCTCCATAGTAAATTACAAGAATGCATTTGGGATAGCTAAGAAAGTAATGCTTCCTAATTTTATCTTCCTAGTCAGTTGCCAGCAGACTAGAGGAAAGTAATTCCTGTTGAAGCACTTGAATCACCTGCCCCTAACATGAAGTTACATTGCGACCCAACAGATGGAAGCACAGCAGAGGGCGTGCAGAGTGGCTGATGATATGTCTTACATATAAAGCAGACAGTGGTGCCCTATCCAGAAGGTTGGCTTCTTCCTTCTCAGCACCTTTAGCCGTCCCCATAGTTCATTATAGAATTGATTTCAAAAGTAGGTATTAGACACTTTGGAGAGTTGTGAACATAAATCAGCCTTTGGCCGTCTGCAACAGGGGATTCCATCTGTCTCTACATTGTGTGTACCTCATTTGGCACTAATTTTCTGCCACTGATGTTTCCACTGTATATGGCTCAGTGGAATGTAAAGGCTAGAGAAAGTTGAAAATCTAATATTCCCTTTGAAATTCAAGTTTTGGGAGTTGCTGGTAGCTATCTTGAAGGAAAAAATTAGGAAGCTGCATTACACTTTCTTGTTAGATAAGACCAAATTCATCAATATAGTGATATGCATGAATTTGGTTGCTTTCATTAAGAACAATTAGGGATTAAATATACAATTTAATTTTAAAAATAATCAAACATTGAATAGCTGTTAAACTCTCTTGTCAACAATTAAGATTGGTACATGTTTTAAACTAGCAATTATAAATATGACCCAAAATATTTTTGTATTTAATTTTCTTTCCTATAAAGAACCAAGAGTATTAAAAAAGGAAATTCATTATGTTTATAGAAGGGTGTGTGTTTATTTAACTCTGGTTACTGTGATTTCTTTCCTCATTTATATTGGAGAAGCTATAAAATAATTTAGATTTTTGCAAAAAAATTTAGAAACAGTCTTTGGATTATCTAATATAACATCTTCACATTTGACAAAATGCATGCTTTTCTTTTTCTATCAGTGCCTATCAGAATAACGACATCACTGAATTTGAAAAGATTCTGAAAACAAATCACAGCAACATAATGGATGACCCTTTCATAAGAGAACACATTGAAGGTATGTCCTTACTTTAAATGAATTCTGTTGCTTTCTTTGCCATAATCAAATAGTGCTTCTTAATGAAGCTGCCTGAAATTTTTCTTTTGTTTATTGCTAGGTATAGAAATGCTTCTAGTTGGCGTCCAACTCATAGTGAGCTTGTGTACCACAGAACAAAACAGTGCCCAATACTGCCCCACCCTCACACCCGTTGCTGTGTTTGAACCCATGGTTGTAGCCATTGTGTCACTCCATGTCATTGAGGGTCATTCTTTTTTGCTGGCCCTAGTTAACCAAGTATGATGTCCTTCTTCAGGGACTGACCCTGCCTGAAAACATGTCCAAAGTACATGAAACAAAGTCTCACTATCTTTATGGCTAAGGAGGATTAAGACAGATTTGTTCATTATTGTTTAAGGTGCATGTTTATTGTTGGCACTTAAATTCAAAGTTAATTTTTAGAGTTTATTTTTGATGACTAACTAAAGCTTTGAAAATATACTGCTCTAAGATACGGAGATAGATAAATTAACATTGGGAAGATTTCATGCCAGTAAGTTAAAGAGATGTTTATTAGAATTCTCATTTTGTATATAACTTGCCCGTTTAAATGGTGTGCCCACACCTATAACACACAAGTACATGTAGGAAACTAATGCAAGAGGATTGTGTAGTGTGCCAAAAATCTGTCTGATGTATGCACTATTTATGTAAAGCTACTGGACCCAAGAAAGAAATCATCCCTTTATTCTGGAGCTGCTCTTCCAACGCCCATGCTCCCAAATAAGGGAGTTGTTTGAGACTAGTCCTGGGGTGGCACTGCAGTCATTCCTCAAACACTGTATACAGGGTCGTTGTGAGTTGGTACCAACTTGACAGCACTTAATAACAACAACAGTGACTGTTTGGAACAACTTGTTTAAATACATACATTCCAGAAACATAATGAAAATCCAAAGAAAATTTCAGAAATAATTTATGAAATTATTTCTTTCCTTTTCATTTTCTGAGCTCTTTTGTTCAATAGATATTTAAGATTCTTATATGAATCTAAAAGAGCCAAGATGGTACTGTAGGATACAGTAGATTGGTCCATGACCTCAGTCTGGTTTATAAACAATTCTACATGATGAAACTTGAGGAAGTTCAAAAAAGCATTGTGTAAAATATAACTCAAGTTTTGGAGAAAGCTTTAGAAAAGAAAGTTGGCTAATATAAGCTAGAGCTCCTTGAAAGATGCTTGTCATTAATGAAACAATAGGTAGTATGCTGTTATAGAGAAGACAGAAGGATCTATTAGGTAGAATTGCAGCATGGGCAAAATCAGGAAAGTGGGAATAAGAAAAATTATGAAAGAGGCAACCTCTAATCTTGTTACACATCTGTTGGACCCAGATATTTTAGATCTTAAGTACCTTAAGCCACTGCCAATCAAAGGGATGTATTTTAAGATAATAAATGATAAGTTAATGAATATCATGTCTAAGTACATATGGTTCATAAAGATATAATAGAAACTGTTAAAATGCAAATGTTTTTATTTTCCTGTTTATCTTTCTTCCAGAACTTTTGCGAAACATCAGAACACAAGTGCTCATAAAATTAATTAAGCCTTACACAAGAATACATATTCCTTTTATTTCTAAGGTACTTGTATTCATGAATTTTAATGTTACAATTTGTAGTTATAAATGCTGTGTACCTGTTTGCCATTTAAGAGTAACTCTAACTTGGTAACATTTTATTATGTTTCATTTTTTTAAATTCAGTATTAACTAGAAGACTTTAATGTGAAATTTTCTTTGTTTCTTGGGTCTAAGTTAACAGGAAAAGGGTTTTTAACATTGAAGATACAGAAATTGAGAAACACTAAATTATCTTTTTTATTTTTTTAAAGATTCCTAGAGCCTAAAAGATAATGATGTAAGAAAGAAGAGAGGCTAAAATGTAGAATTTATGGAGGATTAACCTCAAACATAATAAATTGTGAAGAAGGAGGGATATATTTCAAATATTACAAAGTTAAATCTTTATCCAGACCTGTGTTCTCAGACATATTTGAAGTTATCATGAAATTTGTTTAAAATCTTAAGTGATAGAAATTTGAAAATCAGAATAGCTATATAAAATCATGAAGTCTTTAAAATGTCAATTAGTGAATTATAATGGGTCTTTCTTTTGACTTAGGAGTTAAACATAGATGTAGCTGATGTGGAGAGCTTGCTGGTGCAGTGCATATTGGATAAGTAAGTACAGGCTTTTTTTATCACAAATATTAGGGACTATATTTTTAATAATAGTGATGATGAAACACCTTTCTGAATTCTTGATTTTTCTTGAAAAGCACCCTCTGGCTATGATTTTTTATTTAAGAGGTGTGTGTGTGTGACAGAGGATTTTTGATAAGTGGATAGACGTATGCAACACAGCTCTGAAAAGCTTGAAATAGATTTTCAGAAGGGTTTCTCACTCAGTAATACAGTGGGAGAATTACTTAACAAATTGTCTTTATGTTTGATAGTATAAATGTGTGCTATACATAATGGTTGTAAAAATCGATCACAAAAACAGTACAGTGTTTCTTAAAATTCACAAATAACATTTTCTTTTGAAAGCTTGGTAAGTGTGTGCCTGTTGATTCTTTTGATGAAAGGTAAGTGAAATCTGGTTTCTGCATAGAGTTTAAATGATGTTATAACTAATGCTGAACTCATTCATTTATAATGTACACAGCAGTTTTTTCTTGTGCATTTATTGGCATTTTGTGAATTATATTTTAGGAAACATTGATCCCAAAGATATGCTTATGATTTTTCGACATACCTTCTTTTATTTATTTACAGCACTATTCATGGCCGAATTGATCAAGTCAACCAACTCCTTGAACTGGATCATCAGAAGAGGGGTGGTGCCCGATATACTGCACTAGATAAATGGACCAACCAGCTGAACTCTCTCAACCAGGCTGTAGTCAGTAAACTGGCTTAACAGAGAACCAGCTTTCACAGACATACTTAAGGCAACAGTGCAGAGATGTAATCCTTTAAAAAAAAAAAAACTGGGAATGGCAAAACTACTGTCGGTTGATGTGTCCTGAAAATGATTGGAGTTATGGCAGAAGTGCTTTTTGATCAACTGGTTTGTGTTTTGCTGCTGCATTTATCCCAAGAAAAACAGCTTTAATCTCCAGAAGAAAACCAAAATGCCATGGGATTTATGCTGTATTGACATCTTGCCCTAAACATACAACATCATAGTAATTTGTCATGGGCAACATGACCAGAGAGAAGATTTTTGTCATGATTTTAAATACACTGACACGCTACTGTTGGTTAAATTTAAACATATTTTACCTGCAGAAATTCTCTCACAGATAACCTGCAATAACTTGAAATGCATACCCTTTTGAACACTTCCTTTTCTCATGTATAAATTAAAATGTTTGCTGCATTTTGCAATGTCAGTTCTCCAAAAATGTGTCCATATATTTCTGTACCTGCAGTGTAGTAAAGGTTTAGATGAAACCCCGTAATTATAGTGGCATACTGTCACTTAGGGTTCAAGCAGCAAAATAAACAGTGCAGCTCAGAAATGATAGTTTGGTTCTTGATGTGTTTTTATTACATTGGGGTTGTTTTGTTTTGTTTTTTTAGTACCTTAGAGATTAAAAGTTATTTTATCTTCTGTTAATGATTAAAAACAAAAAAACCTGAGGGCAAATAAGTTGGTTATATGCTTTCAAGAGTTTTTTTTTAAGGTAGTCTTTATTGATAAAGTACAGAAAATTAGTTTCTAACAAAATGCTTATGTAGTACTGACTTTGACAGTGATGCTTTAAAGGAATAAAGGTGTGGTTTTTTTTTGTTGTTTTTTTTTTAATGGTATTCCTTTTCAAAGGAATGAATTCTAACCAGAATCTTCACTGCAAACAAATATTTCAGAACATAGACAGCTGAATGAATGTTACTCTGCATAGTGATCATGCTGGAGAGTTACTGCCTAACTCCAGCAGTCTACCATTGCCCCAAACTACTCAAGTTGTGCTCTTTTAAAATTGCATTCAGAGCTAATTTAAATCACACAATATTAACTTTATGATTATACATTGTTTAAAAAGCAAAAGTATCACCAAGCTTGACGACTTGATTGTCCCTTTTGGGTTTTTGTTGTTGTTGTTTAGTGTTGTTGAGTCGGTTCCGACTCATAACGCCCCTGTCTGGTGAGCTTGAACTACCAATCTTGGAATACAGCTCATTAATCCCCAGCACCATACCATGCTCCTGATTGTCCTTAGCCACCATTATTTGGCAACAAATGACCATTGACAATTTCTAAAAAAAATTAAATCTATCTTTGAGGCAATAGTAGAATTATGCAACTAACTTTGAAGGCAATTTCAAAGTTTGAAAGGTATTTTGAGCCGCGATGGCATAGTTAGAAGAATGAACTGTGGCCTTCCAAGGTGATTACTCTAAAGGAGACTCAGCTCATTTGAATGTATTGAGTGTATATGTTACTTGTTTCATTTGAAAGAAAAAGGTCGCATTATTTTATAGCAATCAGTACAAAAAGAAGTTAAAGAATTCCTTTGGATTTTCTGTTGCTTCTTGTTATGTGAAAAATTAGTGGCAATTACAGAGGAAGACTTGTAATTGAAGAGTGACAACCGAGAGTTTTAGATCTTTAAATCAGATTTTATAAGCAACGAAAGGAGCATGGACTTAAAATAAGTCATGCTTATTCGGTTTTGTCAAAATTTTACGAAAATATGTGATATATATTTATACTAAAACTATATAATCCTTAGATTTAGGAAAGCAACCAGTTTATGTCTTTAGAGATAAAAGCAGTATTAAATGCAGGTACATGTTGAAAATTGTAGGAAAGTGAAAGATAAAATTAATGTCTATGGTAGGGAATAAAATAAGATACAAGATTACGTGTATGTTCTTGTTTTACATAAATCATTTGTGAAAGGTGTGCTAAGTTTGTTTTTTTTGTTTGTTTTTTTTTTACAGGAGTGGTATTAATTAGAACTTATTTTTCAGTATAATTTGGAGACTCTTTGTTACTCAAATAAAAATGACAAGCATCTGTGCCTATATTTAAATATGTATGCATGTGAAGAGCATGGAAAGCTAAAGCCCTGCTTAAGTGAGTCGATGGAATTTAGATTTCAAAGGCTTGAGTGATGTGATTTAACTCCTACCTTCAGACTCTTACACGGCCCACTTCTCCTGTGCTAGCTTTGCTGTGTGCACTGGTGCATCTTTCAGTTTCTAGACGGTTAGCATGTACTTGTTATTCATTGGAAAACCCAGCTAAATATATAACAGTATCTAAGCTCTACCATAATTATTATTTGTAATTGTGTATTTATCAATATAGAATCTGTTTAACATAGTACTTCCCAAATACAGGGTTTTGTTTTTGTTTTTGTTTTTTTAAGTTATTTATCACATTTGTTTTTAACACAGGCTTTTGATAGGTTTTAACAGTCTGACTAAAACAATAATTTTTTTTTTCCTTTAAACATTTTTGTGTGTGCTTTCATGCATCAGATAAGGTAGGGTTGGAGCCTGATTTAGAGCTTGCTTATCAAAATACAGCTAAATTTGAGTGAAGTAAAAAATTTATTGGCAAATTCCTAACATTTGTCTGATAATCAAAACCTTTTTGTGTGTGTGGAAACTGAACAGATAACATATGAATATGTTACAGTGCATTCATTTTACTTTTCACTTCACAGCAAACTTTGGCTGCCATGAATAGATACTATTTACTGCAAGGAACTGCAATTCCTTTACTCATTTTTGCTCTTAACATTTGTTGTAATTTGTTGATTAAATATTCTTCTTTTCCCCCACATCTTAATGAAACCAGATTTTTAAAGATTAAATTTTTGTGTGTGCGCGTGATGCGTGCATATATGTATAAACAAACAAGAAGCCTTTGAAAGTTTGTGGAAAAATTCTGTTATCTTTAATTTCATTTTTCCACAAACTTTTTGAAGCCCCATTTTGTGTGTGTGTGTGTGTATATGCGTGCACTGCGTATCACTTTCTCTACTTGGCCTTTCTAATTAATAGTTAACAAGGTTGATCGTTGATAATGTATGTTTTTGAGACTACTGAGAACTTGACTTCACATTGTGAATGTAGTTTAAGTGAAGCCTTTATAAATTAACTGTGGATGGTATAGTATTTTTATTTATATTAAATCTATGGATTTATCTTAAAACTGAAATTTTAAAATATACTTGTGACGGTAGAAAAAAATTTCTTTAATTCCTCTTAATCAAGAATCGGTATGATTCTTCAGTAAACACGGGTAAGTATATTTCTTTGGGGACTGGGGAGATGGAATCCAATCTGCATATGAAGCAGAGTATGCTGGTATAGAGCATTAATTAGATTGATCCTTATATCTTTTTTGAGTGGCTCAGGTATATCCTAACCATTTATTTACTAAGGCTGTTTATTTTTTATTCATCATTATTATTTCACTTATTGTTTTAAATAAACCTGAAAAGTATTTATTCAGGTCTTTAAAGTGAGACTTAAGTGTTCACAACTTGAATAAAGCTAGTAGTCTCATTCTTTATGTGTGGTTTATGACAGTATATTTAGTATTTCAAAGGAGATGAATACCATTTTGAACAGAATAATGAAAAATAAAGAAGGAATTGACTTTTAACTCTTATTTCAAGATGTTACAGAACATTTATCCAGGTCCGTAGAGTAAAAGACTGGTTGTTGGGTATTGAAGTTCAAGGCCTTTGGCCTACATTTGTGTGACCAAAATAAAAAAAAAAAATTACCTCCTTTCTCTTTTTGGAGGTTTTACTTGTTTTTTTGTTGTGTCATTACTTTGGTGTTTTGTTTTTTCAGTCAGTATCATTTATTTTGATACAATTTTATGTAGAAATTCAGACCCTTTTAATATAAGCTTGTGAAGTGCTATTGAGTTGCTTATCATTCATGGTAAACAGTTATAGGATTTACAAGAAACTCTTGGTGGGTTTGAACCGCCAACCTTGTGGTTAGCTATCCAGGGCTTATCGTGCAGTGCCACACCAAGACTCCAAATATAAGCTTAAGGAACCCAATATAACCATAAGGTAGCACAATGATTTAAGGTTGGCAGTTAGGCTATAGCCCACCAGTAGCTCCACAGAAGGAAAAAAGGCCTGGCAAATTGTTCCCATAGTGATTGCAGCCTAGGAAATCTACTTTGGGCTATGGGGTAGCCATTAGTAGGAATTGACTGGCTGGCACACAGTGTAAGCCTACCATGGTTCCAAACTCAGGATTACATATATGTCTACTCAGTACACTGTGTACCTATGATCATGGGGTAACCAGTGAGTGGTTCCAAAATTTGATTGACTTCTTGAATCAGGTGAGATTAGAAAGCGTACAATTTTGAATTTTAGAGAAAGCACTAAGTTAAAATGCTGTTCGTGAGATTGATGTGTTACAAGACTGTTGTTAAGTGCTGTAGAGTCGGTTCCAACCCACAGTGACATTGTATAGGGTTTCCAAAGAGTAGCTGGTGACCTTGAACCGCCGACCTTGCAGTTGAAATCAACTTTGCAGTTCAGTTCTTTAACCCACAGCACCACACCAGGACGCTGTTATGAGACTAAGCCCCACCAGTTAAACTAGACTTTAACTGTCAGTAACTTGAGATGTTTCGCAAATTCAAATTTAGTGTCATTTATTTGCTTTTAGATTTTGGAAAGATTTATTTTAACTTGGGTAATTTCCCAGAAAAAAACTGATTCACCAAAATTCTTGCTTTTTTTGGTGTCATGTATCATCCAAAAACCTGCTAGAAGAATTAAACTCCAGTCTTAGACCATGTAGCATCTAAGATAGGGTGCTACCTATACCTTGTTGTTGTTAAGTACCATGGAGTCAGTTCCGACTCAGTGACCCTATACAGGGTTTCCGAGGCTGCATATTTTTACGGGAGCAGAAAGCCTTATCTTTCTCCTGCGGAATAGTTTGGTAGTTTCAAACTGCCGACCTTGAGGTTAGCAGCCAAATTTGTAACTGCTACGCTACCAGAGCTCCTTAAAACTCTGTTAATAGGCAAGAAACGATATTCTGAAATACATCTTAGTTTTTGGGCATCCTGGAAAATTTTAAACCTAGATCAAAATACCCATATGACTGACTTATCAAGTGCTATTGAACCGGTTCCAAGTCATAGTGACCCTGTATAGAATTTCCAAGGAGCAGCTGATGGGTTTGAACCCTGACTTATGGTTAGCAGTCCAGTCCTTTTCCTACAGTGCCACCCCAGGATTCCATATGACTGACTATTAAGTGCTGTGGAGTCAGTTCCAACTCATAGGGACCCTGTATAGGATTTCCGAGGAGCAGCTGATGGTTTTGAACAGCTGACCTTACGGTTCACAGTCCAGTGCTTATCCTACAATACCATTTTTTGTGTGTGGGCATATTTATAAAAGCAAAAAACTGAACTCACTGCCATTGAGTCAATTCTGATTCAATCACCCTGTATAGGCTTTCCAAGACTAAATTTTAATGGAAGCTGAAAGCCTCATCTTCCTCCTTTGGAGTGATTAGTGGGTTTGAACTGCTGACCTTGCAGTTAGCAGTCCAGTTTTATCCTACAGTGCCACCAGGGTTCTTTGGGCTTTTATGTATGTTGCCAAGTGCTGTTCTGACTAAGGAACTCTGTATAGGGCTTCTGAGGAGCATGTGGTAGGTTTGAACCATTGACTTTGCTTATCCTGCAGCGCATCACTGGGACCCCAGGGCATGTGTATAGATGCATTGAACGAATTGTCAGATTATAGTAACTTCTAATTTATGACTGAGTTTCATATGAAACTGAAAAACAATATCCAAATAAATATTCTAAAGGAACAGAGATTGAGTTTTCTTTCTATTCTGAAATTAAGTCTCTTTAAAGTCAACAGCTCTGGTAGCGTAGTGGTTACGAATCGGGCTGCGAACCTTAAGGTCAGCGGTTCGAAACTACCAGCCGCTCCGCGGGAGAAAGATGAGGCTTTCTACTCCCGTAAAGATTTACACCCTCGGAAACCCTATACAGGGTCGCTATGGGTCGGAACTGACTCGACGGCACTTAACAACAACAACAAAGTCAACTTAATTTTTTTTTTTTTTTGGTGTCATTTTAATTTAAGAACTTTAACCTTGAAATTTAACTGGTTAGATCTAATATCTAGCAGTTTTAATCATCCCATGAACTTGTCAAAACTCACCATACTTGGTTTATGTTAAACTGGTGATGAATGTGAAATACCTAATTTCCTTAAAATGTTTGCTTGTCCCCATATATGTTATAGTAGTAAGTTTGTATACGTCTGTTTTGAGTAACACACTTTGGCGATAAAATAAATTTTCATTTGTACTTCAAAGAATAGAACATTGATAAGTATAATGTAAAACTTTGATTTTGCAGTGTGTTTTAATAGTTGCATTTTGCGTTTTCTCATTTTTGTTTTGCTTATGCTGATAACTAAAATTGGCAGACTCCAAGTGTTCAGGCTAACTTCTTGTTGCAGCCACTGGGTCAGTTCTAACTGAATACCTTACAGGGTTTCTAAGAAGGAGCAAAATCAACCTTGCAGTTAGTCGTCCCGTGCTTTTCCTTACAGCACTACACTAGAACTCATGCTAACTAGAACTCCTTACAACACTGCACTAGAAGTGCCGTTGAGTCAGTTCCAACTCATAGTGACCCTGTCTAGGGTTTCTGAGGCGTAAGCTAGTGGATTTGAACCGCCAATCTTGCGGTTCAAACCAACCATGAGGTCCAGTGCATTTATCCTGCAGCACCACAGCAGGACTCCGTGCTAACTAGGTGCTAGAAATAGTAACTGGGAGTGTAGTAGGCTGTATTGAATTGAAACCCTAATAACAACTGAAATTGACTAATGTACAGAATGAGTTAACAGATACTGTGAAACTGAGGTAACTCAAGGATTTTTTTCTCATCTCAAAGTATATACATTCTTTATCCATAGTAGAATCTCATAATCTACCTCAAGAATTATTGTAAATATTTGTTACAACCAATACCATTTAAACAGTATAGTTTATGTGCATGATCAAGTAATTCAATAATGTGTACTTCTGTAAGATTGTATTTTAAGAAGGTTTTTAAGAAACCTACTGAAAATCTTGTTCTTTAAAGCATCCATGCCTCGAGGAGTTGGCGTCTCTTGAATCCTGTTTGTCACAAACAAATTTTTCTTAGGAAGTTTTCCTGCAGTATACGAGTCATCATTTCCAAACAGGAAATAAAGCCAAAGAAAGATGTGAAGGAAGAAATGCACTTTCCCAAGTCCTTGTTAGTGAGTTTAAAAACAGGCTGCAACATCTAAAGAAATCACTTGTGAATTTATTATGTATCCTAAAATAATGTTCTTGAAGTTTAACCTTCACCCCAGTGGAATGAGCCAACACTAATCTCAAAGAATCATTCTAATGCAATCAGGTTTTGAAAGTCAAAAGAACTTTCACACTGATAAGCCATGCGATCAGGATTCCAATGTAAATGTCTAAAGCCAGTCACGTATTTGCACACTCCAAATCCCTTGTCATCCCAAATTACAATTCTGAGCAGAAAAGGAGGTAATGAGTGAAGCAGATTAGTTGCTTCCTGCATCGGCTCCCTTTCAAACTGCAGTGATAAGTAGAGTCACGTTGATAGCATTCCCCCAACAAGGAACTACATAAAAACAGCATTTATCTAATACCTGAAATTACTGTTATTTTGTTGTATGCACTTTGCTTTTTATTCCCAACATTAATTTTTTGGTTAATGAATGAAAAATAATTTTCTTTCTAGAAAACTATGTTTTGTATTATGACTGAGTGTTAGTGGTCTTCAACTGAAAAAAAAAGTTACATGTTATCTGAAGACTTGTTAAAAGTGAGTTGTATTGTGAACATCTGTAGACTGTAAATGGTTGTCATTTACTGAGCAGGGTAGGGCTGATTGTAACTAAAATACTAAAAGCACATGCATTTTCTCTAATTCCTGTTTATTGAGCAGATACTTACTGGCCCCCAACAAGATGGACTGACACAGTGATGGAAACAGTGGGCTCAAACATGACAGCAGCTGTGCATGGGGTTGCTATGAGTCCAAACCAACTTAACGGCATCTTTGGCGATAAATATCCAACAGCGTATTCTAAAGATAATGTCCTAAGGTTAAATACCCAGTTGTGAATAGCCATTGAGTCTGTTCTGACTTACAGCAACCCTCTATAGGGTTTCCAAGGGGAGGTTAGTGAGTTTGACCTGCTGACCTTGTAGTTCAAACCAACCTTGTGGTCCAGGGCACTATCTTGCAACATCACACTGGGTACCAAATGATACCATATGGGACAAATTATCCATAGAACTAAGCTTCATTCTATGAAAAGAGATGAGTTTCAGGAGAAAAGTTCTGTAATAAGTAATGAAATAAAGGGGTCTGAGGGAGGCAACTCAACATGAAAGTTGATGTCATGGCTATGAAAAATCCAGAGGCACATTACAGGCAGAGGATCAACTACACCTGAGTTGAAACAAGGAAATCACATTTGAGCAAGAAAAACAGTGTTAAACAAGGTTGGAGAAGAGCCCAGAGAGGAGATGATGTGGAGTTTTATAGTCTTAGAATAATTAGTTGAGATAGTGTTCTAAATACATGGGAAATCACAGGGAATTTAAATTCTGATGCAACCATTTTCAAAGGTGAATCTGGCTATTGTGTGAAGAAATGATAGAATGGGGCAAGCGTGGAAGGAAGCAGGGAGTTAAATGACGGAGGTTTTTGCACTAGAATTTGGTGGTGGTGGTGGTGGTATGTGCTGTGGCGTCAATTCCCACTCATAGTGACCCTGGATAGGGTTTCTGAGGCTGTAAATCTTCATGGGAGCAGAAAGCCTTATCTTTCTCCTGCGGAACAGCTGGTAGTTTCAAACTGATGACCCTAAGATTAGCAATCCAATTTGTAACCACTAAGTTACTAGAATTTGGTGAGACCTGCACAAAATCAAGGATTTGCTCATAGGTTAAAATGGGAGATTTTGAAGGAAAGAGAAAGTGTGGCTCCTAGGTTTCTTACTGAGCACGTGGTAGTGGTGTTATTAAGGGAACAGTAAGACCAGGAAAAGCACATTTTAGCAGAAGAGGTGCCAGCAAAGGAACAGAGTGGCCTTCAGCTTGGAAATAAAGTGGTATCACAGGAGTTAGGCATTTCAAAAAGGAAAGCGATGAACTGAATACTGCTGAGAAGTTAAATAGGAAGCATACAAAGAAGAGCCCTTGGATTTAGCAAAATACAAGTGTTCGGTGGTATTAATTAGCATTTTTCAGTGGAGTCATGGGGATAGAAACATCTGTTCCCACGAAGAAAATGGAGATGAGGCAATGGAGACAGCTGATGTACACAACTCTTGAGTAAAGAAAAGGAAGCAAGAAAAATGGAACTGTATCTGTAGAAAGAGGGTCAAGAGATTACTTTTAATAGGAGCTGTACTGATAGAGCATGTTTGTTTGTTGGTGAGAATGATCCAGTTCAAGGGAGCGATTGATACATGAAAGGATAATTGCAGGGTCAAAGTTCAGGAGTCTCTTGAGTCAGCAAAATGGAACAGTCATCCCCTTAGGCAATACTGATTTGTGAGAGTGTGCTTGGCTCTAATTCCAGTTCTTCACTATGAGGAACTATATTTAACCACTTAGTGCCCTCAATTTCTCACTGGAAGGTTTAGGGGAAAAAAAAAAAAATCAGTTTTTACCTTTTTAAAATATTACAGAGATAGAAAGTAGGAAATTTTGAAATCAAATAGACCATAACTCTAGACATAAATAACAAACAGCCTTCTACAAAGTATCCCTACAAAATATTTTAAAACCAGTTTTCTCCTTTCCAACACTATAGGCATTTAATTTTTTTTTTTTTAATTTCTGACATTTAAAAAAAGATGAATGCCAACAAAAAGTTTGCATGTTGAATTGTGGCAGATAAGCCAGTGTTTGTATAGTTTTGAGTACATTTATTAGAAAAGAATGAAGTTTGAAAAAGAATATTAAAATGTTAGGTAAAACTGTGCATGTCAAACAAGTTCATGAACATAGCAATATGAACAAAGTAACATAAAATTGTTTAACATGCATAGCTTTACCTAACATTTCTATATTACCACTTTCAAGCTTTATGCTTTTCTAATAAATGTATTCAAAACTACACAAGCACTGGCTTATCAATCTGTCACAATTTAACATGCAAACGTAAAATTGACATTCATTTTCTCTTAACCCAAGGATTATTTGTGTGGTTTTTTGTTTTCTTCCATTTCCATTCTACAGGATATTTTCAGTTACCTTTTTATCACTAATTTTTTTTTTCATCTAATGATACTAATAAAAGAATAAAGTCTGTATGATATTGGTTCTTTGGAATGTATTGAGATTTCCAGTGGTTTGTTACAATATTGTGCATTTTCCATTTATGCTTAAAAATAGTCTGGATTCATTGCTTTCAGTGCATTTAGAGAGTGTCTTTGTGTGGTGAATTTTCTGAGTCCTTGGTATGCCTGTAAATGCCATGATTCATCTTTACATATAAATGATAACTAAAAATAAAAATCTAAGTTTATTTTTCCCCTCAGAACTTTAAAAACATCACCCTGTTGTATTTCTGCATCCAATATTGCTATAAAGAAATCTGAATTGATCTAACTTCTTTCAAAGACACCTGTTTTTACACCTGAAAGCTTGTAAAATTGTTTTTGTCTTTAATGTTTTTAATCGCACTTCAATATTTTTAAAGAGTTCTATTTGTCTTGTTTTTCTTAAGCTTAAATCTTTCTATTCTCCCCATCCATTTTGTAGATCTTTTTCTAATTATCCCTAATGTTGTTGTTGTGAAGTGCCGTCGAGTCGGTTCTGACCCATAGCGACCCTGTATAGGGTTTCCGAGGAGCAGCTGGTGAGCTTGAACTGCCTGGTGAGCTTGAACTGCCTATCTTGCAGTTCAAACTGCCGCTTTGCAGTCTGGCGCATTAACACAGTGCCACACCGGCACTCCCTAATAGGAGTAGCCAATTCTTTTTTTTCTTACTATTGAAGTAAAAGCATCTAGAATTAAATCCATGCTTTAACCTTCTGTTAGAGAACTCAAAGTGAGAAGAGATTATGTAAATTTAACTATGACGCTACAGTATTATACAGGGTTTCAATACTATTCATTGCAAATAATGCTATGGCATTCTCAACAAATTGATTCAACTTTTCTTGGTGCCCTACAGAAAAATGGCCCAGCTGCCTAAATCCTTCACTGTAATGCATCTTCCTTGGTATGAGGTGCAGACCAAAAAATTTCCATTCTTCTGTTGTTACTTTCTCTTCCCTGGTAGATAATTCGTTTATCCTCCCTTCTTTATAGCAGGATCTCCAGCACTCTGTCTTTGTTTCCTAACTGTCCAGTGGCCTAGGATCCCATTCCTCCACCACCACCATTATAGCTTGTCTATAATGTCCTGGTGTGGCAAGGAAACAAGCTGAGCAGAAAACTCTGCTTGGAGTAAATTCAGGACACCACCTGTGAGGATAATCCAAACCTGAAACTTAGCCACAGTTCAGTCACCTTAACATGCGTTTTTCTCCAGGTACTTGATGATGTTTTGGACCGATGCCAAGGATACAATTCAGCTAGTTTATGCTTTCCTTTGTCTTTGAACCAATACATTTTAAGGGTTTTGCTTTGTTTTTGCAATGCTATCAGAAGACAGATCTTTAGTGTTCTCTTTTGAATCTCCTTTGCAGAAAGTCCTGTTGTTATTCAGTCCAGAGCACTATTAGGAGAAAGGTCAGAAGACACAGCCCTGAAAAGTGAACGCAGAGAGTTGATGTTGAGCAGGTGACCTCTTGAGGCTTCATTGGCCTGGAGCTTATGAAATGAAGTTTCTAGCTCCATGAACTCTTCTCACACTGCCCATACATAAGCTCACTCACTGAAAACCCATTTCAGTATTGACACTGTTCGTGCAGCAGTTAAAAAAGAAAACCATGTGGGTAGAGGAGCTACAAGTTTCTAGATCATTTCATTTTGTTGGACAAAATATTTGCTAAAGATATTTATAAATGGTTATAACTGCTTGCTTACCTTGCAGATCCCTTAGAAGGAATCTGCCCCTTAAATGGGCACGTTTTCCTGTCGTCACCAGGAGCCTCCTCCTTTTCTTGATGGTTTTTACTTAAACTTGACCATGTTTATTCTTGACTTTAATGTGAATTTCATTGCTGTACAGTTTAGGGGCTTTTAAGAGGACTCAATTCATTCTCTGGGTTATATTTCGCTGTACTCCTATAGACTTCTGGTGTGGCACTATAGGATAACCACTGGACTGTAAACCACAAGGTCTGTGGTTCAAACCCACCTGCTGCTCCTTGGAAACCCCACACAGGGTCGCTATGAGCTGGAATTGACTCGATGGCACTTAACAACATACTCCTATGGCAAGAGCCGTCTTATCAGAAAATTTTGAATTTCCACTCAGATGCTCTTTTTATTGTGTTTAAGAATGCAGGAAGATTTTTTTTATATAAGCAAATTGTTTGACTTCTGCCATAATATCCAGGAGTAGGGGTGAAGGTGCAGGATAAAAGTAAAGTGCTTAGAAATGTGCTTTTTCCTAATACAGAGACAAGGAATCTGTTACCATGATGTTAAATTTTTTGGAGTCATTATTCTGACTACAATGAAGGAAAGTGTTCAGACTTGGGGGAGGCAGCAAGATACACAAGGGGACTTCAAAAAGTTGATGGAAAATTTCCAATGGCTTTTCATTCCATTTTCCACCCATTTTTGAAACCCCTGTATCCAGGTGGACAACTAACATCCTTAAATCACCAATGAGAAATGTGGCCTGAAACTGTTACAGAATTTCTTCCAGATTAAACATTTATTGTGTTGCCTTTGTTTTTGTTTTCTTGTGCTCATTTTACTAAGACCATGGCATAAACTCCTGTGTTCACAGTGTAATCTTGGGTCCTTGGAGTTCATTCTTATTCATAAACTAAGCTTTAAGTAACTTCCAGAATATGACAGTAGATGTGCTCACACATTTACATCTACTTTCATACACATTTTGGTTTATGCTTGCCTTTTGAAAGACAATTTCAGATGACAGTTTTCTTATTTCTTCTCACTAAATTATACTTAATGCATGGAGATCTAATCTGGAGACGTAAAATGTCCTTTTGCTTTTTTCTGTGTGCATTTTCATATGACTTAGGAATGTATCATGTAAATAATATATGTTCTTTCTTTAAGAATTAAACCCAAGAGTAGATAGGGGTATATGTTGTTGTTGTTCAGTGCCATGAAGTTGGTTCCAGTACATAGCTACCCTGTATAGGGTTTCTGAGGAGCAACTGGTGAGCTAGAACCTCCGACCTTGTGGTTCAAGCCGACTTTGCAATCCAGCATTTTAACTCACAGCACCTCACCAGGACTCTATAAGGGCATGCAGTGAAAAGTAAAAGAAAGTGGACCTTAGATACGATCACTATTGTCAGTTTGTGTCCTTCCAGAAATTACCTGTGCATATAAAGGCATATAATTTTATGTCAATGAGGTCTAAGTGTCCTGCTACCACATGCTTGGTCCCTAATGTCTATATTTTAGCCCTATATTAAAAAGGCACAGACATCCAGTGCCAGCCACACAGCATGACATTTTACAGGGCTATGCTCTTTTCTTTTGTTCATGACTGTAACAGAAATGCCTTGAAAGTGACTTTTGTTTGGTATGTATGGCTGGAACACAAGAGTTTTACAAGAAACAATATCTCACAATAATGACTCATTATTTGGAGAAAAGAAATCCAGCAAATATTTTGGGAAAATGTCATAATGCATCTGGTGGTCAGCAAACTTGGAATGGGATTGCTGTCTAGGTTTACTGCATTCCCTGTTCTGGCGCACAAAGAATGGGATTGTGAGAAAACCTATTTTACCAGTGGGATGTTTCGCTAACATTTTTTAGGCCAAGATACTCCCACCATTCTTAAGACCTATACGCTAGTTAGATTTATACAAACTAAGCTCCATAGAAGCTTAATACATAGGATTTGTAGCACTGCAAATGCTTTCCCTATTCACTCGAAACAAACCTACCATTTGATTATTTTAATACCTACTACATGCCAAGCTAAGAAGAATGTTTTATGTACATTGTCTCATTTAATACTCAATACAACCTTGGAAGTAAGTACTCTTCTTTTCCTATTTCTTTTCAGTAAAAGAAAGCAGAGGCACACAAAGGTTTAATAACCTGTCCACGATCACACTAGTAAGTAAGTAGGCTGAGGTTTGAAATTGGGCTAGTCTGACTCTCTGCTAACCTCTGTGCTACCTAACTTGTACCTCACATGCAAGACTACACCCCCTGCCTTCCTACCTATTGCCCTTGGACTGTTAGTGCATCCCAATCAGCATATCTGTGGTGTGAGCTTTGAGGAGCCTTGGTGTCACGTCACTCAATGCTAATCAAAAGATGTGCGGCTTAGACCCACCACCATGGAAGAAAGATGCAGCAGTCTGCTTTCATCAGGATTACAGCCTGAGAAACCCTATGGGACAGCGCTCTAGTCATACAGGGTTACTATGAGTTGGATCCAACTTGACAGCAATGGATTTTGTTTTGTTTTTTCAGCCTAATGTACCACCTGTTTTGCCATTTGTTTCTTTTTAAGTTTCCTAAAAAGTCCTGTCCTCTTGCAGTCCAGATCACCTTTATTAAATAGGGGGAACAACAGGGAGTTCACCTTGGACAGGTGGCCTCTTGGTAACTTAAACAAACTTAAACAAAGGCTATCAACTCTGCATGCCTCATAGACCATGTATCAACTCTGTATGCCACATAGGCCTGTTTAAGAAACACTGGTTTTTAGTGTAATGCATGAGGGTAAGTTAAAAAGATTTGCTATAAGGGTTTAGTTCATACATGCATAGGTTTATTCCTAACAAAACATGTTTAAACATGTCTCTGTGATCAGTAGATGATTGCAGACAAGTTTTCTGAGTAATAAACTTGTCTGAGTCTCATTTGATGACCTTTAAAAAAAGAGATCTAATTAAAACTGGCTTCCAAGGGGATCTGCTAGTTAAATTCAAAGCAGAGAGAGAACAGCTCAGAAAACAATAGCGATTGTATTCTGGTATTCTAAAGAGATAATCTTGACAGATTTTCTCTAACAACATAGGTCGATCACATGGTTTTATGAAGAAGTTTTAAGAAAATGGAAAGCTGCATTGGTGAGAAAACGCCCAGGAAAGTTATGCTGAGGAATTTTTTCCATCACAACAATGCACCCGCTCATTCTTCAAGAGTAGCAAAGACTGTTCTATGAGAATTTCATTGGGAAATCGGATCCCATTCATCCTACAGTCCTGAGCTTGTCTCTTCAGACTCTTTTGTTCCTCAAACTCAAAGAACATTTACAACGAACATAACTTGAGCTTCTTGGGGATGCCCAAACTGACAGTCTTATAAATCAAACAATATAGAATTCCTCAGGGAAGGGATTATTGTTGTTGTTAAAAGCTGTCAAGTAAGTTCTTACTCATAGCGACTCTGTATAGGGTTTTGAAGAGCAGCTGGTGGGTTTGAACTGTCAACCTTATGTTTTGCAGTCCAGTGATGATTCCACAGTGCCACACCAGGAGTCCTCAGGGAAGGGATTGTTGCTATTGTTAAGTGCCAAATCATAGCGAACCTGTGGGTTTCTGAGGAGCAACTGGTGAGCGTGAACCACCGATCTTGTGTTTAAACTGACCTTGCATTCAGGGAAGGGATAGAAAGATAGAAATACTGCCTTCAGAAATCTATAGACCAAGATGGAGGATATGTTGAAAAACAATAGCTTCGCATTTTGATATTTTTGTTTAGTAAAGATTTCCATGATTTTGTAACAAGAGTTTTTTTTACTGTAACTTGGTTAGCAGGTTGGAAAGAAACTCATCACATCTGATAAAGAATCCTCTCCTGGACTTCTCTTGCAATCTTGAATCTATAATCTGTCTCAGATCCCACTCTAAACTCTCCCTTCTACCTATTTGTGATAGCTAAAGTTTTGTGTCAACTTGACTGGGCCAGAATTTCCAGTAGTTTGGCAGTCAAAATCTAACGTAGGATTAGTTAACTCTGTGATGATTGGCTATGAGCAGGCATAGTTAACTCTATAATGATTGGCTATGAGCAGCCAATCAATTGAAAAGATGTTTCCTTGGGGGTGTAGCCTGCTACCTATATAATGGATACACAGGAAAACTTGTTCTCTTTTCTGCTAGGGACTTGGAAGTCTACAATTATGAGCCATTTCCTTGATGTAAACTTCTTTTAAATATATATATATATATATAATTTCACTGGTCTTGCTTCTCAAGAGAATCCAGCCCAAGACACTATGCAATCTTTTTCTCCCACCAACTTATACATATTGTGAACTGATTCTTTTCTTCTACCTTTGTGTCCTTGAGTTACTGTTTCATAAAGGTACGTGCAGGCAGATATAGATGAGTGGTAACACATACAGTTGGAATATCAAGCTATGTGTGTGCATGGATAAATAAATGTGTACTGTGGTGCTGTAGGGTAAGCACTGAACAACAATGTTGGTTTGAACCATAAATTCAGCAGTTCAAACTTCAGCCGCTTCTCAGAAACCCTATATAGGATCGCTATGAGTCAGAACCAACTCAACGGCACTTAACAACAACAACACTGCTATAATATAGGTAGGGATATGTTCAATAAGGAGTCCTGGTGTGGCGCTGTGGGCTAATGCGTCAGACTGCAAACTCGTTTGAACTGCAAGGTTGGTTGTTCAAGCTCACCAGCTGCTCCTTGGAAACTCTATATAATGTTGCTATGGGTTAGAATCGATTCAATGGCACTTAACAACAACAACAACATGCTCAATAAGGAGCTCTGGTAGCATAGGGGTTACCAATTGGGCTGCTAGCCTCAAGGTCAGCAGTTTGAAACTGCCTGCTGTTCTTTGGGAGAAAGATGAAACTTTCTGATTCCATAAAGATATACAAGGTTGGAAACTCTATACAGGGTCACTATGAGTGGAACCCATTCCACAGTACACCACCACCACCACTATGCTCAGTAATGTGGTAAATGAATTGGGAATAAGGTTGCAAACTTTTTTTTTCTATAAAACAAAAAATGTGAGACTAGGATTCCATTCAGCACTGTCTCTGACGTACTCACCTCTTGGTGCTGTAGCATCTCTTGTTTTGCTCCTTATAGTCGAATTTCCAATCTCTTGTTTTGTCGAATTTCCAAATTAGAAAGTCACCTAGACTTCTTCAAATCCTCATGGTAAACAGTCTCAGATTTCTCACTAATTCTCTACTTGAGAGCCTACAGTAACTCCCTACTCTTCTAACTCAAGACTCCTATATGCCCCTATCAAATTCAATCCCACCAAAATTACCCAACCTCTTTCCCAACTTACATTCTCTGTGCTAATCAAGAGTGACTCTGCAATGTTCCCTGAATAGCTCTCTCATTTTATTTATGGTGGCTCCCTCTTCAATATATGTCCATGCCAACCAGTTCTCACCACCTTCATTGTCACCATCATCTCCTGAGAGATTATTTCAACAGCTTCCTAGTTGATCTTCCTGTCTTCATCCTTCACTTTATCCTCAGTCTGTTCCTAACACAGTTGCTACAGTGACTGTTAAAACATGTCCAATTGTTTCACTCTTCTGCACAAAACCTTCCCCTGGATTCCATCTCACTCAGGGTACAAGTCCAAGCACTGAAATTGGCCCCAAGTCCCTGTGCAAATTTACCCCACCCGCTGCCTTTCTCACCAGCTCATCTGGTACTCACTCCCTTGTGTCTTCTCTCCAGTCATATTAATCTCCTGACAGTTTCTCAAATTTGTCTGGAACATTCCTCCTCAGGCCCTTGCACTTGCTGTTTTCTGAGCCTGAACTATTTCTGTGCCTCTTGACACCTGATTGATTCCTTCACTTTCTCCAGGTGTTTGATCATATGAGGGGACTTCAAAAAGTTTGTGGGAAATTCCATATCTTTTCATTCCATTTCTCCATGAACTTTTTAAAGCCTCCTCTTATATCACTTTCTAAGAGAGATAGTCCCTATTTTTATACACATATACTCAAATCCATATAACACTTTCTTAACTTCGTTTTTCTACTGCCACCATCTAGCATACTACGCATTTAGCTTATTTTTGTTTTTTATTGTGTCATCCAAAATGGAAGCCCTCTATAAAATTTTTGTCTACACTGTTCATTTTGTTCTATCTTTAGTGACTAGAACAGTGCCTGGCACATAATATGTGCACAAGAAAAAAAATGAATGAGGAATGAATCCCAAGGCCTCTCTTTTTTTTCTGGCCAATTTATGTTTTCCAGTTACTTTCACTGTTAGCCCACACTTAATTGTTCTCTGTTTAATATATATTTAGTTTTAGTTTACCAGCCAAGTGTTAAATTTCTTGAAAGCAAAGACAACATGGTATTTTTAAAATCTTTTTTTATCTTTTCTATAATCCACAGAATCTAGCCGAGTGCTGGGCATGTAGTCAACTTTCATTAGACTCTTGATAATTAGGTGCTATCAAATAGAGACTTTCAAGATGAGTATGCCTACTGGAAAATGTGTCTTTCTTTTCTTTTTAATTCTAAAGGGGCAAAATATGAACTTCCCTTTTTTGAATACAGTACCCAACTTTTTGTGATAGAAATTTCTACAGCTTCGGAAGGTTGAGCAAAGAGTCCATTGTTTATTGGGAGCTAAAGGAAATAAGATTCCTATAGCAATTTCCAAGAAATCTTCAATAATTTCTAAGATGTTATCGTGGATCGATGCAAGAATGACTATAGTCTATGCCCTAAGTTTCCAGCTCATTCTGCCAAGAATAGGATGAAAGAGCATATTTAAATCCTGAGAGATGGACTTTAAATCCTGGAGCTGAGTTTATAAAAGTTGATATAGCCATTTTCAAACACAGTTTGACGGTTTCTCAAAAAATTGAGCATAAAACTACCATATGACCCAGCATTTCATTCAAGGCATTGCAAAATGAAAACATGTCCCACATAAAGACTTGCACAAAACTCTTCATTACATCATTATCTTGTAATAACCCCAAACTGGAAACAACCTAAATGTTCAATTGATGAATGGATAAATAAAATGTGTTACATCTATACTATGGAATACTAAGTCATAAAAGGAAACAAACTGGTACATGGTACATAAATGAATCTTAAAAAATGGTGCTAACCAAAAGTCTGCTGGTGTGGCGCTGTGGGTTAATGTGCCAGACTGCAAGGTCGGTGGTTCAAGCTCACCAGCTGCTCCTTGGAAACCCTATACAGGGTTGATATGGGTCAGAATCGACTCAATAGCGCTTAATAACAACCAAAAGTCAGACACAAGAAACCATATATTGTACGATACTATTTACATGAAATGTCCAGAAAAGGCAAATTAATACAGACAGAATGTATATTAGTGGTTGCTGGGGACTGGGGAAAGAAATGGGCATTCAATAAATGTGCATGAGGATCTTATTGGGGAGAAAGAAATGTCCTAAACCTGATTTGTGGCTATTTTTATTCCACATAATCATTGAATTGTGGATTTGAAATGAGTAAAATTTATGATGCAAGAAATATACCTTGGTAAAGATGTAAAAAAAAATAAATAAAACTAAGCAAATTTACCTTTTTCTGATCGTAAAAGAAATATATACTCATTTTAGAAGCACAGGAAAGCGTAAGAGAAAAGAATTAGTACCTCTCATAGGCTAAACTTTGTTTATTTCCTATTGTCTGTTTTATATAATCTTCTTTCCTTTATGTGTGTGTTTTGCATATGGAGAATATTCTGGTTCCCTGGTTAAACATTATAAGCACTTTAAGCACTTAACCTCATCATTGGAACCCACCAATCATTCTGTGGGAGAAAGATGAGGCTTTTTGCTCCCTCAAAGATTTCTAGTCTTGGAAACCCTACACAGGGTTACTATGAGTCAACCGAGGGCACATATCAACAACAAATCTCATCATTAAAGCCTTTTAATAAATCTCAGTACAAATAGCAATTAATACTTCATCATGTGAATGTCTCATAATTCATTCAATCACTCCACTTTGCCAGATAACTCCAATTTTATAAATAACACATGCTGAACAGCTTTGTATGAAAAATCACTTAGGCTTATTTTTTAATCTTGCTTATTTCTCATGTTTGGTATATCTTACAAGTCTTGAATTTGGAAGCATGACCTTTGAAATACGGGCTTCTTTAACTTCAGCAGATGAAATGCACACTTCTTAAGTGCAGAGCACCACTCCTGGTTTCCAAACAGGACATGTTGTTGTTAAGTGCCATCAAGTCGGTTCTGGCTCATAGCAACCGTGTATAGGATTTCCAAGGAGCAACTGGTGGAGTTGAACTGCTGTGTGGTTCAAATCGACCTTTCAGTTGAGTGCTTATCCTACAGTACCACACCAGGATTCCAAATAGGGCATTGTAGTTGTTGTTAAGTGTTGTCAAGTCAATTCCAACTCATAGCAACCCTCTATAGAGTTTCCGAGGAGCAGCTGGTGAGCTTGAACTGCCAATCTTGCAGTTCAAACGGCTTTGCACTCTGGTGCATTAACCCACAGCATTGCAAAATAGGGCATGTTGTTGTTGTTGTTAAGTGCCATCGAGTCAATTCTGACCCATAGTGACCATGTATAGGGTTTCCGAGGAGTAGCTGATGAGCTTGAACCACCAAGCTTGCAGTTCAAACAGCTTTGCCGTCTGGCGCATTAACCCACAGCACCAAATAGGTGACCACAAATTGAGGCTACTGAGCTGGGCTTGCTTGAGTGGGGAGAGAGCCAAGCAGGTATCAGGGGATCACATTTGTTTTCACAGGGTGAGGATTCTAGTACATTGAGATCAGTCATAAGCACAAAAGCCTGAGGGCCCAGTGGCCAAGGCAGAATGTCAACCTCCTGGGAGTCAGTGAGTTATCTGTGGTCAGAAGCAAGCTGAACAGATATCCATGCAGAAAAAAAGTCATCATCTCTCCAGTCTCCCGACAGAAATTAAGTAGATCAAAACACAGCACCAACCATGTTATTGTGACTTCTGTCAAGTCAATTCCTACTCATGGTGATCCTAGAGGACAGAGTACAACTGTCCCATAGAGTTTCCTACACTGTAAATCTTTATGGGAATAGATCACCAGTCCTGCTTTCCCAGGGAGAAACTAGTAGGTGTGAACTGACAACATTGCCCTTAACCATTTTGCCACCAGGGAGGGGAACCCAGATGTGAGCCTGACCTAAGGGCAAAGGTTTTTCTATGTGCTCCCTCATAAACTAACCAAAAGAGAATTGTGCATTCCAGCATATAGGTATCCTAAGTACCCTTCCTAATTGTCCAAGCAACAGGAGGACTGGAGTTTCAAGGATGTTATTAAGTAACATATCCTAGTTTAAGAAACATCACTTTATATAAAAAACAATAACAAATAGAAACAGTGATTTCAAATGCCTCGTGAAATGCAGTTATTTGCTTTCTCATCATTCATAGAAATAGACCACGATGGGTATATATATATTTAACATCCAGAAGAGAAGGTCCATGAACTTCCCATTGTCAAAACCCCTTTGTCATCCGCCTGCCAGCGAACCTTAAGTTTCAACACTTAGGATTGATTGCTCTGTGCCAATCAATGGCTTGATCCAACCTCTCAAAGTTCCCTGAGACACCCAACTTAGAGGTATTGCAGTTCAGAAAAATGTGCCACTTCTCCCTGGTGTGTAAGTACATGGACATTGAAGGTTCTGTGAAAGCAATCAAGATGTAGAATCCAATGTGGGAGAACAAACAAGATGGTGGATAGGGTAGAAGTGCAGTGAGGAACTCCGTCAGCAACAACACAGAATACCAGACCAAGCAGGCTCAGGGGATGGTGTCAGAACTCAGAACCACATATAAAGGATTATTTAGAAGGTTGGAAGGCTTATAGCTAGGGGAATTGGTAGCAGAAGCAAGAAGCTCTGCTTTCTAATTCAAGACACTCAGATGCTCCCAGAGCTGCCATCTTGGGCGACATCAATTGGGGGAAGGATCAGAGCAGCCATGGAAGCCTGAAAGAACTGCAGAGATAAAGGTGTAGACACTCTTTTGTTTTTGGTATCTGTTCATTGGTCTCTTGCTGTCTGTGTGCCTCCATTCTGGTGACTAGAGGGGGTGCCTGAGTGAGTGGACACCCCAACTCCACCCCTGGAGGGTTCTACTATGCGTGTGCACAGATCTCCTTGAAATTTAAAGTGACAGTTTCCACTTAAAACTAAATAGCAGTGCAAAATGGCCACAGCCAGCCCTGAACTATTTATTACTAGCAAAAAGGCCTGAATGGGGATTGTGGAGCAGGACAGGCAGACTAAAAAGGAAATGGGCCATAAATAAAATCCTGAGTTACGTTACAACGACTTAACAGTGGCATCTTGAAATTTCTCAGGAAGAAGAGTGAAAAGGGAAGCCCATCTCCTGATCACATCTACCTGGAGACAATCAGAAAGCATAAACAATACTAAAATACATACACATCTAAGTATTAAGGCCACAGCTAACTACTGAACATACCCAAAAAACAGAAGCAGATGACCATATCAGTACATGTCCAGAAACAAGATAAAGTGACTGAGGCAAATGAGCTGGAGGTAGACCTACACTCCATACTGGAAAATAGGTAGGCTTTGGAAATGCCTGAGAAGGAATTCAGAAAAATTATTATAAAATGTATCAAAACACTATACAATGGAGTTGAGAAAAATAAGGAAGAAGTCAGGAAAGCACTACAGGAACAATCAAATAAGATAAATACAGTTTTCAGGGTGTGCAAGGGCACCAACATTCCTCAAAATTAGTACACAGGAAGTGCTAAATGCATAAGAAAAGCCACTTGTGGTCCCAAGCTTTGTTGTCAGATGGGAAGGAATGATCCTGACCTGCTCTCTGATAGTTTTGTGCCAGGATGTGGTCTTAAGAAGGAAGAGAATGGGGACCTGAGTGGTAATGGAAAGAGAAAAAGGTGACATAAAGAAGGCCTGGAAGGCCAGGCTGCAGGGGTGTGATCTGAGCTGGTAGTCTTGAACTGCTGACCTTGTGGTTTGCAGCCTGATTCGTAACCACTATGCTACCAGAGATTGCTAAAATTATTCATGTCAAAATCAGAGTTATTGTCATGTAAAAACTGAGGAAATAATTTATTTACAGGCTTTTTTTTTTTAATGTAGTGTGCGAATTTCCAATGAAGTTGTAGTTTGATGAATAAGAGAATATTTATGAAGTACATTTTTTAAAAACTAGAAATGACCTTAAAAATTACTTGACTTTACCCCTTGATTTAAAATGCATCTTTAAAATAGGTAGATTCAACTTAAATCTTTTGCTGCAGACAATATATTAGTATTGTTTGGTAAAACTTCAAAGCATACTCATCACAGCTTAAAGGGAGGTGAAAGTTTTATTATAAAGCCATGATTATATACATATATATATATATATATATATATCCTGATCATTTTACACTAAATTTATACCACTAAGAAATTTAATTCATTTCATTTTTTCTGACTAACCAAGCTAGTATTTATACAGTTATAAGAATAGAAATCATCTCTAATTCATGAGCTTAATCTGATTTTCAGGAAATATTTTTGCACAGTACAAGATCTGTCACTGTTTAAATTATCTTGATAGAATGAAAAACTGTGTTTCAGATATTTTAAACATATATATTCATGCAGATGTATATAGAGAGCCCTGTGTTTGGTGCTGTTGGATAAGCATTGAGCTGTGAGCCACAAGCCACAGTGGCTCCATTGGATAAGCACTGGACTGAGAACCACAAGGTTTGAGCCCACCAGCTGCTCTGTGGGAGAAAGATGAGTTTTTTTGCTCCTGAAACGATTTAAAGCCTTGGAAACCTTAGACAGGCTTGCTGTGAGTCTACGACTCTATGCGCTTAACAACTACATATGTCTAAACCTCATTACCAACGAATTCATTCCAACTCAAAGAGACCCTACATAGGACAGAGTAGAATTTATCCTTAGAGTTTTTGAGACTGTAAATCTTCACAGGAACAGACACCCTCATCTTCCATTTGTTGTTGTTTTTAAGCGCTGTCTAGTTGGTTTCAGCTAATAATGACCTGTATAGGGTTTCCAAGGAGTGGCTCGTAAGTTTGAACTTCTGACTTTGCAGTTCAAATGGACCTTGCTTACCCTGTTCTTAAAAATAATAAACAAACAAAAACAATTACATTACTTGGAATGTTTAGCTTAAACAAGAGAAGATAGGATGGACAAAGCAGGTATTTTCAAACTAAAAGAATATTCCGGGAAAAGAGGAATTGGTCTTGTTTGTTGCTCCAGAAGTTGGAACTAGAGATCAGTGGGAAATAAACATTGAACTGCAGTGATGAATAATTTCCTTCAGTTACAGCTGAAGACAGAGGAATGAGCTGCTGTACAAACTGTGAGTTCCTGTTTCAGAGGTTTTTAAGCAGCAATTGTGTAATCCTCTGTCTACTGTATTTTTACCTTCGACTTCTTTCTCTTCATTTGTCAGCCTCCCCTTTCCCCTTTTTTCAAGTAGTTATTAAAAAACAAAACAAAACTAGCATAGTGTGCTTATGAAAATAACTGTCTTAGAAGATGCTACAGTAAATATACTGTAAATTCTTTCAATTCAAGGAAATGAAGCTAAGTAACCATTCCAGCCTCCTACCGCCCCAAGCCTAGTTCCCCAGGCAGTGTGGTGCTTTGCAGAAAACGGTGACAGGGGTGGTAGTGGTGGTCAAGGAGTTTCTAAGGCTATGAATCTTTACCAGAGCAGAAAGTTTCATTTTTCTACAGCACAGCAGCTGGTGAATTTGAACTACTGACTTTGAACAAAATAGACCCTCAGTGAGTACTTTGTAGTAAGTCAACTCTTGAATATAGTATAAAGTTACAAGCTGATAAAATAGTGACTATTTAACATAATAATGGGAACATGGAATGTATCAAGGAAAATTGGAAATTGTCAAAAATGAAATGAAACACATAAACTTTGATAAACTGGCAGTCACATGGTTTACTATGCCAAGAATGTCAAATTGAAGAGGAAGGGCATCGCATTCATCATCAAAAAGAACATTTCAAGATTCAAGGGCATCAAAAAAAAAATTGAAGTACAACGCCATGATACTCCTACAAGAAAGACCAGTTAATTCCACTATTGTTCAAATTTACACACCAATTACTAAAGCCAGTGACAATGAAATTGAAGAATTCTACCAACTTATTCAGACTGAAATTGATCAATCATGCAATAAAAATGTATTGGTAATTACTGGTGATTGGAATGCAAAAGTTGGAAACAAAGAGGAAGGATCAGTAGTCAGAAAATAGGGCCTTGGTGATAGCAAGAATGCTGGAGATCACATGATAGAATTTTGCAAGACCACTGACTTCTTCATTGCACATATCTTTTTTTAAGCAACATAGAAGTCACATGGACCTCACCAGATGAAATACACAGAAATCAAATGACTACATCTGCAGAAATAGACAATGATAAAGCTCTATATCATCAGTCAAAACAAAGCCAGGGGCAGATTGTGGAACAGATCATCAATTGCTCATATGCAAGTTCAGGCTGAAGCTGAAGAAAAGTAAAACAAGTCTACAAGAGCCAAAATATGACCTTGAACATATCCCACCTGAATTTAGAGACAATCTCAAGAAAAGATTTGCTACATTAGACACTAATAAGATAAGACCAGAAGTGTTGTGGGATGACATCAAGAATATCATACAAGAAGAAAGCAAAAGGTCATTAAGAAGATAAGAAAGAAGGAAAAGACCAAAGTGGATGTCAGAAGAGACTCTGAAACTTGCTCTTTAGTTTATAGATGCTAAGAGAAATGGAAGAAAAGAGGAGGTCAAAGAGCTGAACATAAAGTTTCAAAGGTCAGCTCAAGAAGACAAAGTTAAATATTATGACGAAATGTGCAGAGAACTGGAGTTAGAAAACCAAAAGGTAAGAACATGCTCAGCATTTCTCAAGCTGAGGGAACTCAAGAAAAATTTCAAGCCTCAGCTTCCAATACTGAAGGATTCTGTTGGCAAGATATTGAATGATGCACAAAGCATCAAAAAATGATGGAAGGAATATATAGAGTCACTGTAACAAAAAGAAATGATTGATGCTCAATCATTTCAAGAGGTAGCATATAATCAAGAGCCAAAGAAACTGGTGTGGCACTGTGAGCTAATGTGTCAGAATGCAAAATCGTTTGAACTGCAAGGTTGGTGGTTCAAGCTCACCAACTGCTCCTTGGAAACCCTATACAGGGTCTCTATAGGTCGGAATCGACTCGATGGTACTTAACAACAGCAACAACAAAGAAACTGTAAGAAGTCCAAAGTGTGCTGAAGGCATTGGCAAAGAACAAGGCATCAGTAATTGATGGAATACAAATTGAAATCTTTCAACAAACTGATGCAGCACTGGAGGCACTCACTCATCTATGCCAAGAAATTTGGAAGACAACTACCTTGCCAACTGACAAAGATATCCATATTTCTACCCATTCCAAAAAGAAGTGGCCCAGCAGAATGCAGAAATCATCAGACAATATCATTAATATTGCATGCAAATAAAATCTTGCTAAAGATAATGCAAAAATGGCTACAACCATACATTGACAGAGAATTTACAGACGTTTAAACTGGATTAAACCTGGACATGGAATGAGGGATGTCATTGCTGACATCAGATCTTGGCTGAAAGTAGAGAATTCCAGAAGGATGTTTACCTGTTATTTATTGACTACACAAAGGCTTTCAATTGTGTGGATCATGACAAGGTGTGGACAACATTTTGGAGAATGAGTATTCCAGAACACTTAATTATACTCATGAGAACCTGTACATAGACCAAGAGGCAGTTCTTTGGAGAGAAGGAAAACACAGACTGGTTTAAAATTAGGAAAGGTGTGTTTCAGGGTTGTATACTTTCACCATACTTATTCAATCTGTATGTTGAGAAAATAATCTGAGAAACTGGATTATATGAGGGGAAACATGGCATCAGGATTAGAGGAGGATTTACTAACAACCTGTGATAGATATGCAGATGATACAGTCTTGCTGCTGAAAGCTAAGAGGATTTAAAATGCTTTCTGGTGTAGATCAAAGACCATAGCCTTTAGTGTGGATTTCATCTTAATGTAAAGAAAACAAAAATCCTCACCACTAACCAATAAACAGCAATCATATTAATGAAGAAAAGACTGAAGTTGTCAAAAGACTTCATTTTGCTCAGATAAACCATCAACACTCATGGAAGCAGCAGTTAAGAAATCAAACAATGTGTTGCATTAGGCAAATCTGCACAAGACCTCTTTAAAGAGTTGAAAGCAAAGATGTCAGTTTGAGGACTAAGGTGCGCCTGATTCAAGCCAAGGTATTTTCAATAATCTCATATGCTAGTGAAAGTTAGGCAGTGAATAAGGAAGACCATAGAAAAATTGAGGCATCTGAGTTATGGTGATGGAGGAGAATATTAAAAGAACCATGGACTGCCAAAAGAACAAATCATCTATGTTGGAATAAGTACAGCTAGAATGCTCCTGGAAGCCAGGATGGCCAGACTTTGCAGGACCGAACAGTGTTTCATTCTGTTGTACATGAGGTTGCTGAGTCAGTGCTGACTCAATGGCACCTAATGATTACAACAATGTAACAAATCAAATTATATCATTATTTGATAAAAGTAAGTTTAACTAAAACCTTTTAATTGATCAAACATTTCCAATACATTTGAATTTTTTAAGCATTCTTTTAATATTGAGGAAAAAGTTGAGATTTATCTACATTGTTTTGAACTGAGATTGGCATCTGTATTATTAAATAAAAGTCTATATGTAGCAAAAACTTGCTAGACTATTTAAAATATATATTTGTTTCACAATAATGCCCTATTTTGTTTTAACCTAAGTAACCTATTCTGGTATGGTGCTGTGGAATAAGCACTGGACTACAAGGTTGGTTTGAACCACAAGGTCGCTGGTTCAAACTCACCGGCTGCTCCTCAGAATCCCTATACAGGGTAGCTATGCGTTGGAACCAACTTGACAGCACTTAATGACAACAACAAGTAATCAATCAATTCAGCATATTACATGACACAATTTGAGACACTAAATAGCTAGAGGTGATATTTTTACCACTAGAAGAAACGTAACTAGGCACATTAATCTTTTGAATTTTTTAGAAGCAACCATTTCCCCTTGATTGTATAGGAGAGAAAAATAATAAAGCTTCACAAATAAATAAAAGGAAAACAATAGAAATAGTTCAGGAATCCTTCCATTCAGAATGTTCCAAGATCTTTAACACGTCTATTATTCAAAACAAATAACCAGCAAAACGCGTATCATGCTGTATAATGAGTTGTTTTTCTTGCCATGGTTACAATCCCCTCCATGCATCATCAACCAACCAAAGGGTATACCCTGCAAGCCTGCCCTCCCTCCGCGCCCCCCCCCCCCCCCCCAGTCGTCAGCACACAGCCCCTCTCCCTCTCTGTGTCTAAAGTCCCCAGCTGCTCCATCTCTCCACGTCATCATCTCTGCCTCCATCTCAGCATCACTGCTTCTCTGGGTAGGGTCCCATTCTCTGCTCTTCTTCCTTGATGGTCCTAAGGACCTCCGCTCCTAGACTGCAAAGTTTATCACTCCCCTCCCTTTGCCACAAAATGTCTACCTTTACATTTCCAGCCCTTACAATCAGTTCTGATAACAATTATTCGCTATTGTATCGCAAGAGACCTATCAGCAACTCTTTTCATCAGCCCCGACTATACAGAATAGATACTACTCAGTGGGGATTCTACCTTCCTCCACACCCTCTGGATCTAGGTTCCCTCTTGAAAATGTGTAAGCCAGTCATTTCTTGCCTCTGTAGCCTCCCAATTCTGGGTAACCAATGTCCAAGTTGCCCATCCCTGTCCTATCAGTGTGAGGAGGGGGGTGGGAATGATCCTCACTGTACAGATTTGTTCCCTCTTTTGAGTTACTGCTTCCATAGGTGTAGGTCAGGCTCATCAAATTGTATCAGATTACTCTTTTTTCCCTCTTCTTTCTTCTTCTGGTTGAGCTCTGATCATTCCGTCGTTGAAGCCAGGTCAAGTGGGTATTATCGGCAAGTGTGGGTGTTCTTATGCATGTGCCCTCTCTTTTTATCACTCTCCACTCTAGTCCTCTGTGGCTATGTCACTGACTCTAGGTCCATATATAATTAGTTTTGACTATATTTTGTTCTCTCTTTGTTCACTTACTATAACGTTCTGATTAGTTCTTAGACGTTTTGTGAAAAGAGAACATCTTCCCTGCTCCTTCAGTTCTTTGCTCTATAGTAATTGGGTATTCCTGATTTTGTCTCCATATGCTACCACTTTAAATAGAAAAATTTGTGTATCCTACTTGAATGTCATTATTTAAAACTATAGCCAGAAGATTTTGCAAATCTTAAAGTGGAGCTTAAGAAAAATTTCAACGTTTCATAAATTACATCCTATTCAATGTCCTATTTTTTAGTCTTTTTTTCCAGAGCAGACAAATTCCCCAAAGCTATTCAGCGTTCCAGAACATCCTCCTTTTTATTGAATTATTTTAGAAGATGAAAAGCTTTTTTCATAGCTCCCCCACAAAATCTGTTACACCAAGCACCACAAGAATTCACACACAGCATTGGGTCCAAAACAATGCCTATGATTGTAATTCTCCTCCTCAGTTTCTTGTCTCTTCATTCTTCAAGCCTCTAAACTGTACACTTCTAGTCTTCTGAAAACAGGTTTAACTCTAACATACCCAGTTACACTCATCTTCCTGCATGTACCCATCTCAACATTTTGGGGAGTTCTTTTAGCGTGGGTACCCAACTATGGGGAGTCCTGGTGTGATGCTGTGCGTTAATGCTCTGGACCACGAAGGCTGTTTGAATCACAAGAATGGCAGTTCAAGCTCACTAGCTGCTCCCTGGAAGACAGGGTCGCTATGGGTCAGAACCAACTTGATGGCATTTAACAACAGCTCAACTATGGAAGGCAGATGGTTAAGCTTTCTTTAATCACATATGATTTCTTTAATCTCAACTAGTTTTGTTGAAGCCATACTGGTGACAACCATTTTTAAACAAAAAGCAGCCATTTGATTAGCTATCTCTCAAAATGTAACTGGTTTAATGTTGCTGACGCCATTTGATAAGGGATTTCATTCAGATATCTATCCAGCATGCCTCTGGCAAACAGTTTAATCCAAACATCACCAGAGAATATTTTGCTCCAAGTTAGATGCAATGGTTAAGCACTCAACTGCTAACCAAAAGGTTGGCTGTTCGAACCCACCGCAGAAAGACCTGAGATCTAGTCTCGTAAAGATTAACCCCTTGTCATTAAGTCAATTCTGACTCATCGCCATTCTATAGAATAAAATCGAATTGCCCCATAGAATTTCCAAGCTTGTAATTGCCACAGAAGTAGACTCTCACATCTTTCTCCCACAGAGCAGCTAGTAGGTTTGAACCACTGGCCTTTAGATATACCACCAGGACCTAACTGCTGCGTTACAAGGACTCCTCTCCCATACAGAATACAGTTAGGAAACAACTCTGGGGAAGTGGAACTCTTGTCATTTTGTTGTTGTTAGATGCCATCAAGTTGGTTCCGACTCATAGCAACTAGTACTTTGTCATACAGGGTCCTTATGATTCCGAATCAACTGAACAGCTCACAACAACATGGGTTTTTAGAGAGAGTTGTTTTTGTTTGCTTATGGGACTTGGTGAAACCTGCCTTAAAAATATTTTTCTTGCAGACAGGTCTCTTGTGATACAATAGTGAATAATTGTTATCAGGACTGTTTGTGAGGGTCGGAAATGTAAAGGTAGATATTTTATAGCAAGGAGGGGAGTGATTTAACTTTTCAGTCTAGGAGCGGAGGTCCCTAGGACCATCAAGGGAGAAGAGCAGAGAGTGGGACCCTACCCAGAGAAGCAGTGATGTCTGAGATGGAGCCAGAGATGATGCCGTGGAGAGATGGAGCAGCTGGAGACTAGATCCAGAGAGAGAGAACGACTGTGTGCTGAAGACCTGGGGGCTACTGGGGAAGGATTGCATGGAGGGGATTGTAACCATGGCAATGAGACGATATACGATAGAATGAATGTAAAACTAATGTTCTCCCATGTAAACTATCACATAATTCACAATAAAACATTTAAGGAAAAAAAAAATTTTTTTTTCTGCTAAAATGACTTCAATAGTGCTATTGTGCATAAAATGTTGGGCCTTGCAGCACTGATGTGTTCCAGTGTTGACTTTGAATGGTGCCCCTCCTAACACATCTAACTGAAGTGAGGGATCCACCTCCCGAGCAGAGCTAACTGGCCTTCATGGGACTAGATGACCAGTTTCCACCTTGTAGATCCTTTCAGTCACGTAACTGATCATGTCCTCTCACTGGATTGGCTCTACAAGGATCAAATGAAAGTCTGTAGCCAACCTCTAACAAGGTTGTACCAACCTCAGGATTTAACATATCACTTTTTTGCACTCTTTGTTACAACTCAATCTTGGGTATTTTATGTGTTTTTACAAGCTGCCGAAAGTTCTCTTTGAAGGTATACATCACTAAATGATTTTTATATTAATCTATCATTCCATACTGAGTAGAAAGTTCTGAATTATTGTTCTCATCTTGAAGAACAATTCTTATTTGTGGACATCTACTTAAAATGTAGACTTTTTTTCTGAGAGTTAACAATATTTAAAAGTTCACCATCAATTATCCTTCCCCCCATCTCCCTATTTTTGTTTGTTTGTTTGTGAATAGAATGAAGGTCTACAGAGCAGATCATCAGTTTGACATTCAACAACTCATACATTTTGTTTCATAGCAATGATTGCAGTCTCCTCAATGTAACATCATTTATCCCACTTCCTCCCTGTGATTCTTGTTTCCATTCCACCTTCTTGCTCAACCCTTCTGAATTTTGTCCTTAGGTAAATGCTGCCCTTTTGATCTTGAATGACTGACCATTCATTTCCCTGGGGTTTTTTTTTTGTTTTTTTTCTGCATATTGTTGTTGTTAAGTACATGAATTATTTCTGATTCATAGAGACCCTGAGTAGGGTTTCTGAGGAGCAACTGATGGGTTTGAACTGCTGACCTTGTAGTTCCAACTGATCTTTAGGTCCAGTGCTTTATCCTACAGCACCATTTAGGAGGATTCCTAGAATTCTCACTCAAGTTGATAGGAACTAGAGGCTAAACATAATTAACAGGTTATCTATTAAATACAATTAAAATATTGTATTATCTTAAATGTACAAAGGAAAACAGGGCTTTAAACTCAAATCACTTTTACCTTTAATGCTTAGGTCTTTTGGAGTATTATTTTGTTTTGGTGGATTAAGAGTTTAGATGTGTTTTTGTTTAGAAGGCGACTGAGATGTTTGGTGGGGAAAAGGAGAAAGAAAAATGAGTCATTGCTGCATGGAGGTAGGAAAAAAAGAATAATGAAAACAAAATCAGTCATCTTTATTATAGAAAGGAACTCTTTTGTAAGATAATTGGCTACCATAATTATCATTGAAGACAAATTCTTGTAATAGAAGGTCAACAAAATAGTATTATTAAGATTGTATAAAACTATAGTTTTTTGTTACGCATAAGCCTACCTTATAACACTGTACGAATATATATGTATAGTATATATTATAATAGAACCCTGGTGTGGTACTGTAGGAAAAGCACTGGAATGCTAACCACAAGATCAGCAGTTCAAACCCACCAGCTGCTCTATGAAACCCTATATAGGGTCACTATGAATCAGAACTGACTCGATGGCACACAATAACCTATAATGTAATTTATAATAATAACATATTTCTATGTACAAAAATATATCATGTTTTGCAAGAGAAAAGAGACCCCATCTTCAAATATATCAATGTCATGCTGCTGCTGTGTGCCATTGAGGTTCTGACTCATAGCGACCCTGTACAGGGTTTCCAAGGCTGCACAACTTTACAGAAGCAGAAAGACTCATCTTTCTCTCAAATGGCAGCTGGTGGCTTCTAACTGCTGACCTTGTGATTTGAAGCCCAATGCACAATCCACTAGACACTCTTCATTAAGTCTAAGTTATTGTTGTTGTTAAGTGCAGTCAGGTTGGTTCTGACCCACAGCAACCCTGTCTAGGGTGTCCGAGAAGCAGTTGCTGAGTTTGAACCACTGACCTTGCAGCCCAGTGTACTATCCTTAGAGAGAAATTAAAACAAGCCAAAGACTGGGTTGAGGGAGATCATCAACAGAGGCCATGATGAGTTCCCAAAGTTTTACCTCTACATAGTGACCTTTTTTATAGGGTACGGAGAATAAAGCAATCTCCTCCCACAACCAAGATAGATGGCAGCAATGGGTCACATATGTATGCTGGGTTAACAGGTGCAGGGAGAGGACTATTGCAGATAGTAAAATTTAGTCTCTGAAGGTCTCAGGGTATGACTTCACAACCAGGAGACCATTAAGGGAAAGGTCCTATGAGGGCCAACTGGGCTAAGTAGCCCCAAATCCACTTTTAAATTTCCTCTGCTTCTAACTCTGGAAGTTTGACTATCAGAGCTGTAAAAGTTACTCAAGAAAAATTGACTATCTGAACACTTAAACCTAGACACAAGATGGAATTCAACTCTAACTAGAGTCGTTCACAGATAAAAAGTCTTCAAATTTTATGCTCTACAACAATTCTTGTTGTTGTTGTTAAATGTCACTGAGTCATTTCCAACTCATTGTTGTTGTTGTTATGTGCCATCGAGTCAATTCCGACCCTCATAGAGACCCTATAAAAGATTTCTGAGGAGCACCCTATATAAGATTTCTGAGGAGCAGTTGATGGGTCTGAACTGCCAACCTTGTGGATTCACAGTCAGTCCACTGCTGACCTACAGTGCCACACCAGGAATCCACAATAATCCTTAGCATATTCTTAATTAAATTGATCAGTAGCTTTCAAATTAAATACACAGGATGATGGTTTAGTAGAAAATATATACCTCTCAGCTCCCACCCTCTTCTTGATGGACACCCTGGATAATGAGAGCTGGTGTATTTGCGTTTAGACTGAATTACATATTGGCTTTTACCAACTGCTGTGGAACTTTAATGGAGCCTTCAATTTTTTTTGATTAGCTGAGGTCTGGACCTAATTGGTCAGATGTAGCAGAGCTGAATTCAAATGTAGTATTCTTGGTGGTTGTTGCCAGGTTACTTTTCTGGAGGAAGCAAACCTTGTGTTGACAAGCACTATTTATTCAGTTTAACTCTGAATATAGGAATTATATTCCTATAATTTTTATGACCCAATTCCTTTAGCTCTTTTTCTCACTCCTTGCTTAGCTTTAAATGCTTTCAGTTAGTTGTGTAAATTGACATTATGCAATCTTTTTCTATTTCACAAAATAAATCATCTATAATCTTACCTTGTTATCTATTACAAACTTTACTAAAGGTAAAATAAACATCTTAAGAAAGCACTTTTAAAAAAAAGAAAGGACATCAAGTACAATGCTCGGTCTCCATTCATTTTAACACAATCTAAAAATGTTTTGACTTTTTATTGTGAACTGAGTGAAGGTTTACAGAACAGATCATCAGTCCCACATTCAACAAATGATACACTTTGTGTCATTATGGTGATTGCACTCCACTCCATGGACCATCAGGCAACAGTACTGACCTCTAGTCACTTTATTTTTTTCCTCCCTCCCTCCCCCACAGCACAGTCTAATTTTATTCCAAACTGTTTCACATAAAATTTCAACTGATACTTCACTCTTTAAGAACCTCCAGTTGTTCTTTTATCCACAGACCCTGCATTTACTTTTGATAGAAAGGCAGCATTTTGTTGGCTCACAACACAACAACAAATTAGTTGGCTCAACCCATTAGCAGACTACTAACAATAGGCTGACTGTCAATGAAATTCGCCTTCTATCTGCCACTCTGTTCCCTCCTGCAATTTCTAGTTTAGTGTATGTGCTGACTTGAACAGATTCTTTCATCTCTCTAAGCCTTGGTTTTTCTCATTTGCAAGATGAGCACAGCCAAGCACCTATCCTAAGGTTGCTGAGCAAAATGGGTCAAATTCCTCCAACAGATTAGGCATTCAATCAAAGTGGATTTCTTTGCACTCAAGGAAGGAGCTTGTAGGAAATTATACCACCAAAGCCAAGGCACTAAAAAGCAAGAAGTCATCTTGGATTCCTTTCATACAGGCTTGAGTACACAATACATATTTTAAAAAAATCACTCCCAAGTTTCTCAAAAATTTGAAGCAAAGAAGGAAGTCTAAACTCAAACATGGAAAAATAATTTTAAAATTGGTTCTCTGGTTTAATGTTAACCTCTAATTTGATGATGATGAATTTATTCTCGAAGCACTTTGCACTCTTCCTTTACAGCTTTTATCACCATTGAAATAGAAAGTGCATTGGGCCCTGGTGGTTTCTGAGCTCTCTCGTGAAAAGAGGTACTGTGCCTGTCTTGGCCACTGTCTTATCCCCAGTAAGTGTATCGTTGTTGTTGTTGTTATGTGCCGTAGAGTCGGTTCCGACTCATAGCGACCCTGTACAGGGTTTCCGAGGCTGTAAATCTTTACGGGAGCAGAAAGCCTCATCTTTCTAACAGCTGGTAGTAGTTTCAAACTGCTGACCTTGCAGATCGCAGCCCGATTCGTAACCACTATGCTACCAGAGCTCCTTGAGTGTATCATAGGCGATCTCAATAAGTATTTGAGAAGTGAGTGAACTTGTTAGTCTCTCTCTCACTCTCTTTTTTTTTTTTTTTTTTAAGGTTTTTATTGTGGATTGAGTGAAAGTTTACAGGGCATATCATCAGTTTCACATTCAACCATTCATATGACTTGTTTCATTACATTGATTATAATCCCCTCCATACATCATCAATTAACAGTGTTTTTCTCTATCCTCTTTAGCTTTTTTTTTTTTGGTGGGGGGGGAACTTTGCCTTTTTGGAATTTACAGTCTCGGCTTTTAGGGAAGGTTTTTACATTTATCTGTGGATATCCAGGGCTCATGTATGTGATTAATAACAAGCATAACTGAATAATCAGATGAGGGACAGTTTGCTATGTCTGCTAGGTGGCTAAAGTCTGATCCTCAGAGCCTATGGTTTGGATGGTCTGCAAAGCTTGGGCCCACAGGGCCTTGAACTCCTGGCCAGGTCTGCACGATCTGCATCAGTTTCCCCCTTATTTATTATTTGTTTAAGGGACACTGCCTGTCTTTAACTAATGACTTTTTTTTTTTTAAGTTTTTATTGTGAATTGAGTGATAGTTTACGTGGGAGAACATCAGCTTTACATTCACCCTATCATATATCATTTCATTGCAATGATTACAATCCCCTCCATGCATCATCATTCAGCGGCATTTGCTTCCATTCCCTCTGGGTTTTTTGGATGTGCACCAAAGCACTCAGCAATATATAACCATACTAATGATTTTTATTGTGATAAGTATTATATAACAAAACATTTGCCAACTCAACAATGTTTACATGTACAATCCAGTAATTTTGATCCTGTTCATTCATATTGTACAACCTTCCCCAATACCTTTTTTCCAATTTAATGTTAATGGAAACTCAATGGCCTCTAAGTAACCACTCCCTAGTTTCCCTTTTCCCTCACCCCTTTGTTGTTAGGTGTCATCGAGTTGGTACCAACTCATAGCAATCTTATGCACAGCAGAACGAAACACTGCCCGATCCTGGGCCAACCTCACTACTGTTGCCACGCTTCAGTCCATCGATGCTGCCACTTGGCCAATCCATCTCATTGGGGGTCTTCCTCTTTTTCTCTGACCCTCCACCTTCCCTCTCCCCTGGTAACCACTAAAAATATAGCTTTTTTTTTTTTTATCCAAAAGCTTATATTTAATAATACAATGACTCAAAATCAGAAGGGCAACGTATCCTATGGACAAAGTTGAAAAGGGCTGGGAAGGTAGGTGGAATGCAAATAGGAACCACAGGGAGGAAGTGGGATAATTACTGTTGCATGAAGGGGACTGCAATCACTGAGATGAAACCAAGTGTGTGTGAACCCTCACTCAATGCACAATAAAAAGTAAAAAAAAAAAAAAAATTAATAACACAATGACAATAATGGTAGTACTGCTTCTAGAGATTTCATTATGATACATAAAAATATCTGCACACAAAAAATTACATGTTACTATGTATGTCACAGTAAAATTTTCATACATTGTCAACTGCCTATTTTTAACAGAAGAATATGGCAGAGACTGTGAAAGTAATGAAGACAATAATTTTGGAGAAACCTTCAGCCAAATTCCAAATCTTTGTGTTAAAAAGACCTATGGAGCGCTTGCTCGGCAGCATGTATACTAAAATTGGAACAATACAGAGAAGATTAGCATAGACCCTGAGCAAGGATGACACACAAATTCATGAAGCATTCCTTTGATTTCCTTCAGTGTGTAAAATCCTTCATGGATCTTTCTTCACGAGAGCACCATAACAGATACCATTGTGGATGCAACACTAATCAGCATAAGGAATTTAAAGAGGCCACTATAAAGACTACTGTGAGAATTCTTACAGGAAAGCAATGCTTTGAATGTGAGGAATGTGGCAAAACCTTTAGTCACTCCTCACATCTCATGAAATACATGAGAACTCATAGTGCAGAGAGGCCTCATGAATGTAAGGGATGTGGCAACGTCTTAACTCAATCCTTACACTTCACTAAATGTATTAGAAGTTGCAGTGACGAGGCCCTGAACTGTGGGAAAGCCAGAGTGTTTCAAAGTTTATCTATGTAACAGAATATGTATCAGGCCTTTATTATAGCTGAGTAATATTGTGGTACTGAAGAATGTTGAAAATACCAGAGAATACCAGAACTCTTAAGCACTGTACTATGTGCTTTACTTTGTATTTTTTTTTTTTTTTTTTCTGATCTGACCCATATTAAACATATGCTGTTGGATAGAGAGTGTCTATAGCAGTCTTGAGTAGACTAAGGCCCATGTGTATAGGACTCTGGGCTATACAATACGTGCATTTGAGTTACTGGACCAGCTGATAGGCAGCCATCTTACTGGTCACATTCACGGTCTCTGTGTTGGAAGAGTTTTCTCTTATTGGTGGCAGACTAAGTTCAGATGTGGGCATGTTATCAGAAGGTCCCGGTCCTTAGAAAAATGGCAACATCAGAGACAACGGAAGAGACAGAGTCTCTGTGGGCTCTAGGAACAAGGGGTCATATGGCTGCAATGAAGGTGTTGTTGTTGTTGTTAAGTGCTATGGTGTTGTTAAGTGCTGTCAAGTTACAGCTGGTGGGTTTGAAGTCCAGTGCTTATCCTATAGTGCCACACCAGCAATCTTCCAGAAAGCACAGCAAATCCAGTATCAGGAAGACATACCTCCTTCACACACAACATAGCCAGATCTATAATCAAAATACACCTATTTCTAAGGGTTTGTCTATTTCATATAAGTGAGATCATGTAATATTATTCCTTTTGTAGTTGGCTTTATTTCCTTTGGCTCCCTAGGTGGTGCAAGTAAGTGTTCAGCTACTAACTAGTAGGTTGGTGGTTCAAAGCCCACAGAGGATGCTTGAAAGAAATGTCTGGTGATCTGCTTCCAAAAGACCATAGCCATGAAAACCCTACGGAGCATGAGGTCACCATGAGTCAGAATTAACCCAGTAGCAACTGGTTATTTCACTCAACATAATGTTCTCAAGGTTCATCTATGTCATAGAATATCTATCAGGCCTTTATAGCTGAGTAATATTGTGGTACTGAAGAATATTGAAAGTACAACAGAATACTAGAAGAACAAACAAATCTGGAAGTACGGCCAGAATGCTCCTTGGAACGAGGGTGGCGAGACTTAGTCTTATATACTTTGGACGTGTTGCCAGGAAGGATCAGTCCCTGAAAAAGGACATCATGTTTGGTAAAATAGATGATCAGAGACAAAGGAGAAGACCCCCTAACAAAATGGAGTCACACAGTGACTGTCGCAATGGATTCAAACATAATAAGGCGTGAGTAGGGTGCAAGACTAGGCAGTGTTTCATTCTATTGTGCACGGAGTCACTATGAGTCAGAGCTGATTCAGTGGCACCTAACAACAATATTCCATTGTATATATACCACATGTTGTATATCCATTCATCTCTTGATGGACATTTAGATTATTTCCACCTTTTGGCTATTTTGAATAGCATTGCAGTCTGCTTCTTTGAAAGCACGGCTTTGGAAAAGTTGTAGATGAATTAATTTGGAATCCTTTTTATTTATGGTGAAATTATCACTAATGTTTTTTTCCCATTATAGGCTGCTTTTCATTTGGCTCTATCTCAGAATCTGTTTCTTTCTCATTGGTCTTCCTTCTGTTCTGTAGAGAAATGTTTTAATAGTTGGGAAAGGAAGGTTAAGAGGCAGATGCTTCAATCAAAGATGTTATTGTCAAATCATGTTTTTAGAATAAGAATCTTTTTATTTGTGAAAAGTTACTAGATTTTTTTTAAAACCCATGGCAACTTTATTTAAAATCTTGCATACCAAATTCCTCAGGACACTCAATGTTCTTAAAACATTTTCTTTTAAAAGAGAACTATGTACTTTTCAGACAAATTCCATTTTAGTTTCTTTTTTAATCTAGGCAAAACCAAACAACAACAAAAATCCTCTACTCTTATTACAATTATAGCCAACATTTTTCATGCAAGTTTAAGTAAAAATACGTTGGAAAAATCTCTCTTAAAATCCACCAGGATAAAGGGGAAAGAATTTAATATTCCAGTAAAGCTGCAGTGTAAAGAATGTATAATGATCCGAATTCTTCAACTGCTTTTCTCTAGTAGGGAGGGGGTATCTTGGAGGAAGAAATTCTTTCTCTAAGCGTTATTGTGATAGGACCTTTTGACAAAGGCAGTCTTGTGAAAATTGTTTTTCAGGTCTTTGTGGGTTGGAATATGGACTTATGGAATTGGAATACACACAGACTAAACACTAGAGCTGGAACTTCAAAAGAAATTTCTGAAGAATATAAAATTCTTTAGCTTTAAGAAATACAATTAAAAAAATACAATCTAAATCTTGTAGGAGCAGTTCCTGTCTTATCCCAGCCCTTAAGACAAGATTCTCTGTGTACTTAAGAATTACCTTGGTGTCTGTGGCAAATATACATTCAGTAGATGTGGTTCTAAGCTCAGAAATTGCATATTAACCAGCAGGTGACGAAATTTTTATAATGATCATGAAACCATACTTTGAGAAGTGTTCTTTTAAGACACAAGTGGGCAACTGAATTTCACCTGACCTCTCCACTTTAACTGTTTTTCCTTCTTTATTTTCAGTAAGTCAGTTTGGACATTCTCCAGCTGGTAGAACTGCTTCTCTGGGATCAGCCTGTCCAGGGGAGGTTCATGATTGGATGTAGTTCCCATCTTCAATCCCAGTTCCTCACTTGTCAAACCCCATTCCACTTGTCCTCTTTTAGCCCACTTGTCTGTGAAGTATTCGGATGGTTTTCTGCCCTATTGCATTCCTTTGTGTCCACTGACTCACCATTAATGTTCCTCAGGCATTTTGTCCTGAACTTCTGTGAACCACAAAAACAACTATCTAGAATGCATCATGTGAGATAACCATGAAACCCATGTCCACGAGGAACAGATGATGGGAACCAGGGTGTTAATTTAGAGAAGATTTAGATGATCTGATGCTCATCATTGAGTGGAGCTCTTACGGAAGCTTGTTTAGATTCTTTGTGAGGCATTCTATGAATACTAATAAGACCACTAAGTTACACAAATCAGATTTTTGGCTAAGGATAAAGAACTTTATAATAATTAAAGTTGCAGCCTTACAATGCTTTAAAAAGCCTGTCGCTCAAACTGTTCAGAGGGTGGCTGGTACTGTACAAGAATTAGATAAAGGGAAATGGTACCTTAGCGGGGGTTGTTGTTGTTGTTGTTGTTAGGTACCTTCGGGTCAGTAGCTACTTATAGCTACCTTATGCACAAAAGAATGGACCCTGTTCAGTCCCTCACCAACTTCACAATTATTGCTACGTTTGAGCCCACTGCTGCTGCCATTGTGCTAATCCATCTCATTTGGGGTTCTTCCCCTTTTTCTCCAAGCCTCCACTTCTCCAGGGATACATATTTGGTAATATGTCTGAAGAATGAGAGACCAAGTCTGGCAATCCTGGCTTCCAGTGAGCATTCTGGCTGTACCTCTTCCAACACATATTGGTTTGTTATTTTGGCAGTCCATGGTATTTTTAATATTGTCCTCCAACACCATGACTCAAATGTATCAATTCTTCTACAACCTTTCTTATTCACTATAAAACTTTCGCATGCATATGATGTTATTGAAAATACCATGGCTTGGGTCAGGCACACCTTAATCCTCACACTGACATCTTTGCTCTTCAACACTTTAAAGAGGTCTTGTACAGCAGGTTTGCCTAATGCAGTAAGTTGTTTGATTTTTTGACTGTTGCTTCTGTGAGTGTTGATGGTTGGTCCAAGCAAAATGAAGGCTTTGACAACTTCAATCTTTTCTCCATTTATATGAATGTTGTTTATTGGTCCAGTGGTGAGGATTTTTGTCTTCTTTACATTGAGGAACAATCCATACATAAGACTGTGGTCTTTGATCATCTCTTCACTTTCAGTAAGCAAGGTTGTATCATCTGCATAACTCAGGTTGTTAATGAGTCTTTCTCCAATCCTGATGCCATGTTTTTCTTCATATAATCCAGCTTCTCAGATTAGGTGCTCAGCATGCAGGTTGAATAAGTATGGTGAAAGAATACAACCCTGGTACACACATTTGCTTATTTTAAACCATTCAGAGTTCCCTTGTTCTGTTTAAATAGCTGCCCCTTGTGGGTGATAATTCATTATTCAGTAAATATTTGTGGTGCTCAGTGTATGAATGATGCACCCAATGGTGATGGGTAGACAAATAAAAATTGTTTCATGTTTGGCAGGTGCTCAGAGTCTACCAAGGAAGTGGGCATGTGGGCAAATACACTGCAATATACTGTAGTGTGTTAAGTGCAACAGTGGACAAGTGCTGTGGACAAGCTACAGCCCACACCTGGCATCAATCTTAGACATGTAAGACAGCAAGCATCAGAGATTTCTGTCCCCAGACTTCAAGCTGCCCCAACTAAATGGAGCTCTTCCAACTACCAAGCCTTGCCCAAAAGAACATAGAAAATTTTTATTCTTGATATATATGAATGTAAGTTAAAAAACAAACAAACCTGTATAGGGTTTCCAAGGAGTGGCTGGTGGGTTTGAACCATGGACCTTGTGGTTAGCAGTCCAGTACTTATCCTACAATATCATACCAGGACTCCAAGTCAAAAAGTATTGCTATAAAATCATAGGTACCTTTATTACACAACAATATCAAAATGTGAAGCTATTGTTTCTTCGCATATTCTCCATCCCCATATAAACACTTCTGAATGCAGTATTCCCATAGCTCTAACCTTCTCCTGGAGTCCTGGTGTGGTGCTGTGGGTTAATGTGCTGGACTGCAAAGTTGTTTGAACCACAAGGTTGGAGGTTCAAGCTCACCAGCAGCTCCTTGGAAACCCTATGGGTCTCAACTGACTCAATGGCACTTAACAACAACTACAACCTGCTTCTCAGAAACCCTATACAGGGTCGCTATGGGTCAGAACTGACTAGATGGCACTTAACAACAACAATGAGACTAGATGATGGGGAGGTTCTATATCATCAGCCAAAACAAGGCCAGGGGCCGACAGTAGAACAGACCATCAACTGTTCATATGCAAGCTCAAGCTGAAGCTAAGGAAAATTAAAGCAAGTCCACAAGAATCGAAATACAACCTTAAGTATCCCACTTGAATTTAGAAATCATCTCAAGAAGAGATTTGATACTAATGATTGAAAACATCATACATGAAGAAAGCAAAAGGTCATTAAAGAAACAGGAAAGAAAAAAAAGACAAAAACAGACTCAGAAGATACTCTGAAACTTGTTTGTGAGCATAGGGAAGCTAAAAGAACTGGAGGAAATGAGGAAATAAAAGGAGCTGAACAAAAAATTTCAAAGGGCGGACTGAAAAGACAAAGTCAAATATCATGAAATGTGCAAAAACTGGGAATTAGAAAACCAAAGCTAAGGACATGTTCAACATTTCTTAAGCTGAAAGAACTGAGAAGCTTTGGCTTTAAATATTGATGGATTCTCTGGGCAAAATACTGAATGACACAGGAAGCAACAAAAGATCGAAGGAAAATGCAGAGTCACTATACTTAAACAATTGGTTCATGTATGATCAAGAACCTATGGTATTGAGGAAGAAGTCCAAGCTATACCGAAGGGCATTGGTAAAACAAACAAGCAAACAAACAAACAAACAAGGCTTGAGGAATTGATGGAATGCAAAATGAAATGTTTCAATGAACTGATGCAGCACTAGAAATGCTCACTAAACCTATACCAAGAAATTTGGAAGACAGCTACCTGATCAACCAGCTGGAAAAGATATATATTTGTGCCAATTCCAAAGAAACGTGACCTAATGTTTGCCAAAATCATTGAACAGTATTATTGGTATCACATGCAAATTAAATTTTGCTGAAGATAATTAAAAAATGATTGCAGCAGTGTATTGACAGGGAGCTGCCAGAAATTCAAGCCAAATTCAGAAGAGGATGTGGAATGAGGGATATCGTTGCTGACATCAGATGGACTTGCTGAAAGCAGAGAATACAAGAAAGATGCTTTTTATTGAATATGTAAAGGTATTCGACAGTATGATCATAACAATTTATGGATAACATTGTGAAGAATGAGAATTCCAGAACACTTCATTGTGCTCTTGAGGAGCCTGTACATAGACCAAGAGGCAGTTATTCAAACAGAACAAAGCGATACTGAGTAGTTTCAAACCAGGAAAGTAGTATATCTGGGTTGTATTCTTTCACTATACTTATTCAATCTGTATGCTGAGCACATAGTCAGAGAAGCTGGATTATATGAAGAAGGTGGCATCAGGACTGGAGGAAGAAATTATTAACAACCTTCAATATACAGATGACAAAACCTTGCTTGCTAAAGGTGAAGAAGACTTAAAGTACTTACTGATAAAGATCAAAGACCAGCCTTAAGTATGGATTGTACCTTAATGTAAAGAATATGAAAATCTTCACAAGTGGACCAATAAATAACATCATGGTGAAAAGACTGAAGTTGTTAAAGACTTCATTTTTGCTTGAATCTACAATCAATGCTCAAGAAAGTAGCAGTCAAGAAATCAAACACATTGCATTAAGCAAATCTGCTGCAAACGTGCTCTTTACAGTGTTTAAAGATGTCACTTTGAGAAATAAGGAGCACTTGACCCAAACCATGGTGTTTCCAATGGCCTCATATGCAAGGATCTCTGGTAGCGTAGTGGTTACGAATTGGGCTGCAAACGACAAGGTCAGCAGTTCGAAACTACCAGCTGCTCTGCGGGAGAAAGATGAGGCTTTCTGCTCCCATAAAAATTTATTACCTCGGAAACCCTGTACAGGGTCACTATGAGTCGGAACCAACTCCATGGCACATAACCACCACCACCACCATATGCATGTGAAAGCTGAACAATGAAGAAAGAAGACTATAGAAGAATCAAAGCATTTGAATTATGGTGTTGGTAATGAACGATATTGAAAGTACCATGGACTGCCAGAAGAATAAACAAATCTTGTCTTAAAAGAAGTACAGTCAGAATGTTTCTTACAAGTGAGGATGATGAAACTTTGTCTCATGTACTTTGGACATGCTGTCAGGAGGGACCAGTCCCTGAAGAAGGACATTATGCTTGGTAAATGGAGAGTCAGTGAGAAAATGGAAGACCTGCAAGGAGATGGGTTGACACAGTGACAGCAACAATGGGCTCAAACGTAACAATTGTGAGGATAGCACAGGATTGGGAAGTGTTTCATTCTGTTGTGCATAGGGTGGTTATGAGTCAGAACCAACTTGAAGGTATCTAAAACAACAATGCTCTGGTTCCTAGTTTTAACTAACATCTCCTGGGACTTTGTACCAATAAACATGACGGAAAGTAATTATTATGCCTCAAAATTTCTTAAAATTGTTCAATAAAGTGATATAATTCACCTAGTATACAGCCCATTCTCTTCCTAGGAATTTACCCAGAGGAAATTAAAGCATCTATCCATACAAAGAGTTGTACATGAGTATTTATAGCAATTTCAGGGGAGTGGAGAGCTCAGGCATGCCCAGTATGAGGGGATGTGGTATAGAAAAGAGACGACATATTTAGAGGGTGAGATGGAAAGCAAGGATCAAGAATTCAGCAGAATATTAGGTTCAGCCCCAATATGTAAAAAGCCTGCAAGCTGTCCCTCTCATCTTCAGAAGAAAAAAAGCTCAACAAACTGAAAAACAACAACTCTTCTTAGCCACACCAGAGTGTTAAGTCATAGGGCAAACTGTTGCCCTAAAAGCTGGAAAAAGGTGAATGAAGAAGCAGAGACCTTCCAAGCTGTACGTGGTGAGCTGCTGCAGGCGCAGTATGAACGTTATAGTTTAAGGCTTGGAGAGAGGCTCTGTCTTATGGAGGCCCCCATAGGTTTGTGACTTTCTGGAGGAAAATCTCCATGAGGGGGAAAATAACCATTGTGAAATATACTCAAAGCACTCTTCTCCTTAACAAGTTTGCCCTCAAAAGAGACTATTTTACCATCTAGGTAGGATAGAGGAGCTCTGGTGGAACCATGGTTACGCACTTGGCTGGAATAGGAATGTCGTTGGTTAGAACCACCAACTGCAGCACAAGAGAAAGATGTGGCAGTCAGTTTTCTTAAGGATTACAACCTGGAAATTCTTTATCTATGGGGCAGTTCTAGTCAGTCTTATAGGGATGATTATGAGTCCAAATGGATTGAGGGCAACAGGTTTGGTTCCTTGGTTTAGTCTTGTGGAAGGAGGAAATATCCAACTCCAGCTACCTGCAGCCTTCCTGTCTCATCTATGCGGATGAAGTGAAGGTCATAGCCCAGGGGTATTGGTTCACTCAAACTAAGACCTATCTTTATGATTATAGATGGCTCGGTGCTTTACCACATCCAATAAGGCTCCTGAGTAATAATAACAGGGAACTACAATGGGAAGAACTGCAAGTCAAAGACTTTTATATAAGAAAGAGTCTCTAGAGAAACCTAGAGACAACAAAAAACACAAACACAAGGACACTAGAGGGAAGTTTGGCCTCTGACACCTATAGTTACAATCAAAAGCAGATGATCCAATAAGCAAGGTAAGCACAGGCTTACTTACACTCACTTAGTGATCTGTAGTGAAAAAATTTCAGGTAGGTTTTATTCAGATCAAAGATGTGACACCTCCTCTCCCCACCTCAAAAAAAACCATGAAAACTTTCAGTGAGAAAGCACAAGAAACCGTGTTTACTTCGTTTATTGTGTACTCTGTCCTTGTTAGGGATTACAATTTTCAAAAAGAGGCTTTAATTCTATAGGAAGGTTCTGTGGGGCTAGGAGAAAGACAGGTGGCAGCCATACCTAAAAGCAGAATCTTTTGGTGAGATGACTAAGGAAGCACAAATAAGCCTGTGTTTACCTTGATTGCTGGGTAATCTGACACTGGAAGCAAATAGTAAACCCAGTCTAGCTCCTAACCACATAAACATAAAACGTCACACTAAAGGCTTATTTCCACCCTCATTAGAGGATTTACTTCTGGGATGAGGATTAAATATATTTTACAGTAACCAAAGTCAGAAATCTGAGGCCTCAGTGTCCTTCTCTATAAAAGGACTGGGTGGACTGGCAAGATTGCCAATATCTCCAGATGTTAACAGAATCCTTTGCTCAGACAATTGATATACTGAAATGATTAAAAGATTCCTAAAATTTCTCCAAGAATCGATCCAATGTTGACACAAACACTTCATTAGCAAAGAGCAGAATCTAAACTACTAGAAATCAGGCTCTCCAGTAAGCATGAGGAAATTCCAAGGAGTTGATGAGATAATGGGATGATGATTGCCTGGGAGTCTTTAGTTTCATGTTCAATAATAAGTCACTGACAACCTCGAGCTAGGTCAAGATTTTACCAAGCTTAATTCTCTGAAAATTTGAATGACATAGTATTAACTAAATGCAGAAGTTTAATAAAGGATCTATCTGAGTATCTTGTTCATAATGGATTTATAATTCCAAAAATCTCACTTTGTCAATAGATTTTAAATATTAATGACAATAGCTAACATTGATTTACTCTTACCCGTCTAAGAAAACAGCTAACATTTATTATGTGCTTACTCATCCTGATACCTTCTAGTGTCTCTTTGGAGATTGTTATTGTTAGGTGCTATTGAGTGGGCGCTGACTCATAGCAACTCTATGCACAACAGAACAAACACAGCTCCCATTACTGCTGCCACTGTTGTCAATCCATGTCCTTGGGGATCTTCTTCTTTTCCTTTTTCACTGACTCTCTACTTTACCCAGCATAATGTCCTTCTCCAGGGACTGATCTTTCCTGATAACATGTCCAAAGTGCATGACACAAGCTACAAGATCAGCAATTCAAACCCACCAGCTACTGCTTGGAAACTCTATATAGTGCCACTATGAGTCGGAACTGACAAGACAGCACTTAACAACAACAAAAGGTCATCTAGTTCAGACTCCTTTTTTATAGGTAAGGAAAATTTTCAGGTACATAGCCAGCACTAATCCAGGACTCCTACTCAGGTAGTTGTTGTTGTTACGTGCCACGGAGTTGGTTACAACTCATAATGACCCTGTGCAGGGTTTCCGAGGCTGTAAATCTTTACGGGAGCAGAAAGCCTCATCTTTCTCCTGCGGAACACCTGGTAGTTTCGAACTGCTGACCCTTAGGTTAGCAGTCCGATTTGTAACCACTACACTATCAGAGCTCGTAGTCTTACCTATTTATACCATTGTATTTCTTAAGAGCCCTTGTGTAGGGAAAATAGTTAAATGTTTGACTGCCAACCAAAAAGATGGCAGTTCGAACCCACCCAGAAATGCCATAGAAGACAGACCTGGCGATTGGCTTTCCAAAGCCTTTTCCACAACCTTGAAAAGCCTATGGTGTACAGTACTCAACATGACTCAGCAGCAACTAACAACTTCTTAAGGAAGCAGGAGATGGAGAACTCTAAAGAGGGTACCAGGACAGGAACAAGGATCTAGGCTAGTTAGTGTCCACCTCTATGCAGTTTATGTAAGTATTTGCTTTGGGACTATAAACAAATTAGAAAGACGTAGGCCTTCCCTGGAAACTGGAGTCTAGTTCCATATCGTTCTGACAGATGATTCAATCATTCCTATTCTTTCCTAAAAGATCTTGACAGAACCCTGCCAAGGACAATTGTGAAACAGACAATTCATTGGGAGACAATAGCAAATAAAGAGTTTACCTTTGCAGGATTCCATGGGCTTTGGGATTAACATGAGAGATTTACTGAGTAGGGAAGATAGGGTGATAGTGGTGGGAGTGGTGGTGTGCCGTGGAGTCGATACCGACTCATTAGAGACCTTGTATAGGGTTTCCACGGCTGAAAATCTTTACAGGAGCGGAAAGCCTCATTTTTCTCCTGTAGAACCACTGGTAGTTTCCAACTGCTGACCTTGAGATTAGCATCCCGACTCATAACCAAGATGATACCAGAGCTCCTAGAAGACAAGGTAAAGGCTAATGAATACCTTAAACTCCTCTCCAACTTTCTTTAGTTGGAAATCATCAAAATCTTGAACTAAGAATTCCACAACTAGGGTTAGCTCTTTCATTGTGTTGATCCAACGTTTTCCAATGAGTCCAATGTTATTAAATGACTTTCTCTTCTCCCAACCTTGCCAAGGGGCAAAAAGCATACTAACCTCTTATCATCATGGTAGTACAAACTCTTTACTACTGATTTAGGAAAGACTGGAATGCCCTTCCCCACTAGCAAACTCCTAATGTATCTTTATAGGCCAAATGTCAACTTCTCCATGAAATTTTGCATAATTATCATTTCATCCCAGTAAAATTCATCACTGTTTCATCTGGGATCCCATAAGAATGTATTTCTATTCTATAGAAGAGTCTTGATCAAAAAGGGGGAAATGCAGAAAGAACTACAAACTCTCATGGAATCCAGACTTCCTAGAGCCACGGAGACCGGAAGAACCTCTAAAACAATTGCCTTGAGATAGTCTTTAAACCTTAAACCAAAAATATCTCCCAAAGTCTTCTTTAAACCAAACAGTTTAGCTTCACTACTAAACATTGTCTGCCTTGAGCATTGTGCTCTTTTAAGAACTATTTTTATGGGATCAGATTGACAAGAGCAACTTGAAAGTTTAGATAGGAAACTTTGGGGAGGAATAATTCAGAAAAGATGGTAAGAATAATTGTGCAACTTGAAAAATGCTATTGATGTCACTAATACATGTAGAAATTGTTCAACTGGTGTATATTCACAACAACTACAACAAGTAACGATTCCTGGTGTGGCGCTGTGGGTTAATGCGCCAGACCGCAAAGCCGTTTGAACTGCAAGTTCAGCGGTTCAAGCTCACCAGCAGCTCCTTGGAAATCCTTTACAGGATTGCTATGGGTCATAATCGACTCGACGGCACATGACAACAATAACAACAAACAACAAGTAAATTAATTAAATTATTAAAAAAAACAAAAAGTACATGAGCCTAAGTCTCGCCATCCTCACGTCTATGGAGCATACTAGCTGTTTCTTCCAAGATAGATTGTTTGTTCTTCTGGCAGTTCATGGCACTTTCAATATTATTTGTCAACACCATAATTCAAATGTATCAATTCCTCTATGATCTTCTTTATTCATTAGTCAATTTTCACATGCATATGAGGCCATTGAAAATACCATAGTTTGGGTCAAGTGCACCTTAGTCCTCAAAGTGACATCTTTGCTCTGTCACACTTTAAAGAGGGCTTTTGCAGCATTTTGTGTCTGATGCAATGTGTTGTTTGATTTCTTGACTGCTGCTTCCATGAGTGTTGATTGTGCATCCAAGCAAAATGAAGTCTTTGACAACTTCAGTCTTGTCTTCATTTACTATCCTATTATGTACTGGTCTAGTTGTGAGTACTGTAGTCTTTAATCTTCATCAGTATTTTAAGTCCTCTGCTTCCAACTAGCAAGGTTGTATAATTTGCATATTGCAGATTGTTAATGAGTCTCCTCCCAATCCTGATGCCACATTCTTCTTCATATTATCCATCTTCTTATATTATTTGCTCAGTATATAGATTGAATAAGTATGATGATGCACACCTTACTTGTGGAACCCTGATGTACAACTTTACTGATTGTAAACTATTCAGTATTCCCTTGTTCTGTTCTAACAGCTGCCTCTTGCTTTATGTACAGGCTCTACATGAACATGTTCTGGAATTCCCATTCTTTGCAATGTTGTCCATAGTTTGCTATGATATACACAGTCAAGTGCTTTTGCATAATCAATAAAACACAAGTAAATATTTCTTTTTAATATTCTCTGCTTTTAGCCAAGATCCATCTGACATCACCAATGATATCCCTCATTCTACATCCTCTTCTGAATTCAGCTTGAATTTCTGGCAGCTCCGTCAGTCTACTGCTGCAACTGTTTTTTAATTATCTTTGGCAAAATTTTACTTGCATGTGATAATAATGATATTGTTTGATACTTTCTTCATAGGTTACTTTTCTTTGAAATCAGTACAAATATGGATCTCTTCTAGTCAGTTGGCCAGGGAGCTGTCTTCTGAAATACTTGGAATAGACTAATGAATGCTTCCAGCCCCGTATCAGTTTGCTGATACATTTCATTTTGTGTTCACTACTGCTTGGATTTCTTTCTTCAGTGTCATGAGTTCTTGACCATATGGTACCTCCTGAAACAGTAGAGCATCAAGCAATTATTTTTGATACAATGACTGTGTATTCTTTCTATCTTCTTTTTATACTTCCTGCATTGTTCAATATTTTGCTCCTAGAATCCTTCAATATTGCAAGTCAAGGCTTGAATTTTCTTCTTGGGTATTAGCTCATCTAATTCTCACCATAACATTAGAGTAGATTCTACAGTTATCTCCATTTTACACACAAGAAATTGAAATGGAATATCTTGTCCAAGTTTATCCACCAGAGCAGTAAGTGACAAAGTTGAATTTAAATTTAAATTTGGCAGATTCAAAGACTTTCCCCATTGTGAATGATTCTGAGGGCACAATTGATACAACATACGGTGGGACATGCAGTTGATTTGTGGAGACCTTGTTTAATAACTAATAAATTTGCTTTTCTAGTTTTTAAGCAAATGAGTGACATGATGAGGTCTACTTAAGTAATTCTTTTGAAGAAGGAAATACCAAATGGACTTGATTCAATTATTGGGGAAATACTCTAGAAAATCTACCAATGTCTTCTTCAGTCAGATTGTTTAATGGCACAGATGTTCTACACTATGGGCCTTGCATTTCTTCTGGAAAGGTTTTATCTCTAGAAAGAAGTGACGAAACCCTCTACACAAAGGAGTTCTTGGCAACATCAGTTGTGTGGACATTGTAATGCTGAAGAAGTTCTGGCTTCTTTGGTTATTCTTGCGAAACACTTCACAAGAAAGTATTGTGGGCAGGTAAAGTCTTGACTGATTATTACTTTTAAATCCTTCTTTGTGTGCATGGCTTTTCACCAATTCTCATCTAAGAGAGAAGCATACTCTGAAGTATCCTTGAGACATATAACCCCAACCTGCTCAATAAGATGTAACACTTGGACCTCAGTGTCCTGTGAATTACCAACATCATCTGATATAACGTGAGGTGATAATATGACATAACTTCTGGGTTTCAATCCAATAGAATTTGACTAGTATGCTGTTTCAAGGTGGATTTTTATAATGCAGAATCCACACTCACACCTTTAATCTGTGCTTGAAAATTACCTGGAGATTTTCTGCAACGTGTATTCCTTATGCTCAGCTGATTCTGTTCATCCAAGTTTTTGCCTCAGTTATGGACAATATTTAGCTTAGCACAGTCTCACAAGTTGGGATCTTTGTTAAATGCCAATTTGTAATTGTTCAAGAAGTACTATTCGAAACAACAAATGTTTGTGATGGTGTGGATAGACTGGGACCCTCCTACATTGCTGGTGGGACAGTAAAATGGTACAGCCACTGTGGAAAACAGTATAGTGCTTCCTTAAAGATTTGGAAATAGAAATGCTGTAAGACCCAATATCTATCTGCTTGGTATATATATCCTCAAGAACCAGGGGCTGTGACATGAAAAGATAAATACACCCATGTTCAGTGTAGCACAATAGCAGAGATGGAGACATCCTAAATGTCGAGATGCCCACCAACAGAATGATTAAACAAACTTTGGTACATACACACAATGGAATAGAATGAAATATTGAAGAAAAATGATGAATCTGTGCAACATTCCATAATAAGGATGCACCTGGAGGATATTATGCTGAGTGGAATTAGCCAATGATAAAAGGACAAATAATGGATGAGACCACTGTGGTAAAAAGTCAAGGATAGGTTTGCATGTTAAAAGAGACATTTTGTGAAGGTTACTAGGGGTGGGAGGAAAGGTTACTAAGGGTGGGAGGAAAGAATTATTCACTGGCCAGAGGGTAGACACATGTTAACTTAGGTGAGGGGGAAGGCAAAAAAATAAACAAATAAACATGAGTTTAAGAAAACAATGAGAATTTTCACTTAATCAACCATGCTTATTCAATCGTTTGGTGGAATCAAATTTATCAATAAAAGAGGTACTATTAGAAGATTTGATTGTGAATACCACAAACCAGGTGATCTCTTAACATCTTATCTAATACAGTCCCAAAATGTAACATTGAAACAACGGTTACAGTTCTGCATTAAGGAGTACTGGACCCCTTTTAGGTGCTGAAGTCCTTTCTTGACATTCAGATCTCTCTTTAACAATGAATGGTAAGGGTAGAAGTGTACGTTAACTAACATCACAACCTGACCCATGGCTCAGCAAGCTCCATTACTGCTTATACAACTGCCAATTTATAGCTCCGTGGGAGTGTCTTAGATAATCTCAAACTTAATGTGTCCAAAACTGTATACTTTCCTCTTAAACTTTTCCAGTTTCAGTACACGCCTCCTATTGTTCAGACTAAAAATCTAAAAGTCACCTAGGAATCTTCTCTTAATCTATCACTCACATCCAAATCCATCTTTAAGTCTTTTTACCTAATCTACAAAATATAGATCCCAAATCTGAGAGCTACTATTTTCTCTCCGTGACCCTAATAGCCTGACTTGTTTTCCTGTTTCCACCTCCTAAAGTATAGACACATGTGAACTTGGGTGAACCAAACCCACAGCCATGGAACAGACCCTAACTCATGGTGGTTCTATAGGGCAGAGGAGAATGGTACTTTAGAGTTGCTGAGATTGTAAATCTCTAGGGAGCTGACACTCTCATCTTTCTTTTGAAGAGCAGCTGGTAGTTTTGAACCACTGACCTTTTGATTAGCAGCTCAATACTTAACCCACTGTGCTACCAGGGCTGCTAATTTGAATGGAAGGGAAAGGCAATAAATAATCAAATAAATAAAATTATATATTTGCATACAAGAAAAATCATGAGACATGCAAAGAAACAAAAAAGTGTGATAAAACAAACAAACAAAAAAAAAACAGAGGCCAGAATGATCTTTACAAAACATAAATCAGATCATGGCACTCTGTTGCTCAGATTCTTTCAGTGGTTTCTCATTACTTGTATAAAACAATCCAAACTATTTACTATAATCTACAACAGGCTCTGTATACCTCTGGGACTGAACTAATACTGCTTGCCTCCTGAGTCTGTTCTAGCTTTACTGGCCCTCTTGCTGTTCTTCAACCTCACCAAGTTCATTTCCAGTTCAGGATCGTTGCACTTGCTGTTCTTTCTGCTTGGAACATTTATCCACAGGTATTTGCAGGGCTCATTCCCTCACTTTCTACAGGGCTCTGCTTAAATATCACTTTTCCTACCAGCATATCTAAAATAGCCCTCCCACATATTCTATATGTTTTTCCATGCTTTATTTTTATTCATACCATATATCACCACATTCTGAGATGTATATATATATATATATGTGTGTGTGTGTGTGTGTGTTTGTATAGTTGTTAAATACCGTGGAGTCAGTTCCGACTCATAGTGATCCTGCACAGGGTTTCTGAGACTGCAAATCTTTACAGGAGCAGAAAGCCTCATCTTTCTTCTGCAGAACAGCTGGTAGTTTTGAACTGCCGACCTTGAGGTTAGCAGCCCGATTCGTAAGCACTATGCTAGCAGATATATAGATATATATATAAAATTGTTAAGTGCCATTGAGTCGGTTCTGACTCATAGTGACCCTGTATAGGGCTTCTGAGGAGTGACTGTTAAACTTAAAACACTGACCTTTCAGTTGAAACCAACCTCACAGTCCAGCCTACTAACCCACAGCACCACACCAGGACTCCATATGTATGTAAGGGTTTCAAAAAGTTCATATAAAAATCCATCATCTTTCTATTCCACTTTTCCATGAACTTTTGAAAGTTCCCTCATATATATAAGGTGGCCTTCAAAAAATTCATAGTATTATGAAAAAACTAAGCATGAATTTCATTTTGTATCAAGATACACTTGTGCTAATTTGCTATAATGTGTCTGAACAGGATCTAGTTTGAGGTACTAAGAAGGATAAGACATCAGTTTGAAAAGAGTTCCTATCAGAGCATCATGAATTCTGCTAAAACGGAAGTAAGAACAAATATCAAATTTATGGTGAAGGTTGGGAGGGAGAATGATGAAATCAATGATGCATACAAAAAGTTTACGGGCACAACACCCCAAATAAATCAGCATTTTACAAATAAATGAATAACTCATTTTAAGAAGGACTGAGACGATGTTGAAGACGAAGCCCACAGAAACAGACCATCTACTTGCAAGGAAAGAATTAATCTTGTTTTTACAGTAATTGAAGAGGACTGGTTATTAATAGCAGAAACAATTAACCAACATCAGAAATATCTCAACTGGTTCAACTTACACAATTTTGACTGAAAATTAAAGTTGAGTAAACTTTCTGCTCAATGAGTGTCAGAATGGTTGGGCCTAGGTCAACTGCAGACAAGAACAGAGCTTTCAGTGGAAATTTTAAATATGTGGAGTCAATATCTTGGAAGAATTGCAACAGAAGAAACAAGGCTTTACCAGTATGATCCTAAAGACAAAGCACAATCAAGGCAATGCCTACCAAGAAGTGGAAGGGGTTCAGTCAAAGCAAAAGCAAACTTGTTAAGAGCAAACACAATAGTGTTTGGGGATGCTTAAGGCATGTTATGTGTTGACTTCCAGAGGGCCAAAGAATGGTAACATCTGCTTATTTTGAGAAAGTTAGCCAAAGCTTTAGCCAAAAAAAAAAAAAAAAAATATGAGAGTCACCAGAGAATCCTTCTCCATCACAAGAATAATCCAGCTCATTCCTCTCACCAAACAAAGTCAAGTTGGCAAGAGTTTCGAAGAGAAATTATTAGGAGTCCTGGTGTGGTACTGTGGGCTAATGCACCAGACTGCAAAGCCCTTTGAACTGCAATGTTGGTGGTTCAAGCTCACCAGCTGCTCCTCAGAAACACAATCCACTTTATATAAAAAACTTATTTTTGTTTCTTAATCTTAAAATATCTTTAAAGGGCACCAATTATCTTCTTCAGTTGATAATGTAAAAATAGACTGCATTAAATTCCCAGGACCCTTAATTCTTTGTTGTTATGTGCCATGGAGTCGGTACATAACATAAACCCTGTACTGGGCTTCCGAGGCTGTAAATCTTTACGAGAGCAGAAAGCTTCATCTTTCTCTGTGGAACAGCTGGTAGTTTTGAACTACTGACCCTGAGATTAGCAGCCCAATTCATAACCACTATGCTACCAGAGCTCCTTAATTCTTTAGGGATGAACTAAATAGCCGGTATCATGTACTTACAAAAGTGTCTTGACTCACTGGCTACCTGAAATGAGGGGGCGATAAAAGCATGAAGTGACTGGCATACAAGGTTTCAAGAGGGAGTTTAGTTGAAGAGTGTGTGAGAGAAGATAGAGTCCCCACTGAATAGCTTCCATCTTGTCTAAATAGGTCTGGTACAAAGAGATGGGGAAAAGATTCTCATGATTCAGTAGTGAGTAATTGTTATCATGACTAATTACGACTGTCACAATTGTAAAGGTAGAAGTTTTGTAACAAAAATGGGGAAGTAGTTAATCTTATAGTCCAGAAACAAAGAACCCTAGGACCTCCAAGGGAGAAGAGCACAAGCGGAAGGCAGAATATTATCCAGAGAAGCAGCTACACCAGAGATGGAGTTACTGCAGTTGAGGACTCTAGATTCATGGGAAGAGAGGGACTGAGGGTTCTCTGCCAGGAAGCCGACTTGCAGAATGTGCCCTTTGGTGGTGTAAATTATTATATATGCCTGAGTGGTGGTGTTGTTGTTTTTTTAAAAAAGAGCTAAAGTGAATTGAGAGAAATACTGCTAACTGGTGGTACATGGAGGGGATTATAATCATTGTAATGAAACAAGGCAAATGATTTGTTGAATGTAAAACTGATGATTTGCTCTGTAAACTTTCACTCAATTCACAAGAAAAACATTAAAAAAAAACAACGGTATTTACAATGAAGGAAAAAGAAAAGTGTCTTGACTCCGATGGAACTTATGTTAAGTAATAAAGTACGTGTTTTTTACTTTTTAAACCAATTTTCCATTAATGTTTTGAAGTCTATATACATACATACATATACATACACACACATCAGGGTAGATCAAGAAATATTACAACAAAATCATAGAAATCATTATTAAGCAAAATTATTAAAATGTGAAGCTATTTTTTCTTCACATAGCCTCCATTTGTTGTTGTTGTTATGTGCCGTGGAGTCAGTTCCGACTCCCAGTGACCCCGCACAGGGTTTCCGAGGCTGTAAATCTTTACGGGAGCAGAAAGCCTCATCTTTCTCCTGTGGAACAGCTGGTAGTTTAGAACTGCTGACCTTGAGGTTCGCAGCCCGATTCATAACCACTACGCTACCAGAGCTCCTTTTAGATCTATATATATCTGAAGGTGGTGTTTCCATCTTTCAAACCCTTCCCTCAAAGAATTCTGCACTTTGGATTTATACTACATCAAAAACAGCAGTTTTGGCATTCTTGAGGGACTCAAGACACATGTTCCTCTTAACTGTTCTTTTGAGTTTGGGGAACAAAAAGGAGTCTGAAGGGACAAAATTAAGGATGTAGGGTAGGTAGATGGGATGGAGTAAGGTTTCCCAGTGAAATTAATGTAGGAGAGCTCTTGCTGCCTTTCAAGAATGAGAAGGTACATTATCTGATGGAAAAATCCCTCAGTGCAACTTTCTTGGTCTCTTACTCACCAGAGCAGTTTTCCATTTTCTTAAAACTTCTTTCTAAAAAGCCCTCTTGATTGTCCTGTGTCCTTAGAAAAAATTTTTTGAGATTACCCCTTTGTTGTTTTTGTTAGGTGCTGTCTAGTTGGTTCCAATTTATAGCGATCCTATGTACAACAAAAAGAAACACAGTGTCATTCTCACAATTTTTGTTTTGTTTGAGCCCATTGTTGTAGCCACAGTGCCAGTCCATCTCGTTGGGGGTCTCCCTCTTTTTTGCTTACCCTCCACTTTGCCAATCATGATGTCCTTCTCCAGAGACTGACTCCGCCTCATAACATGTCCAAAGTATGTGATCTCACCATTCATGATTGTAAGGAGCATTCTGTCTATACTTCCTTGAAGACAGATTTGTTTGTTCTTCAGGGAGTACATGATATATTTGGTATTCTTCACCATAATTCAAATGAACCAATTCTTCTTCAGTATTTCTTATTCCTTGTCCAGCTTTCATATGTATATATATAAGGTGATTAAAAATACCATGACTTGGGTTAGGTGTACCATAGTTCTTAAAGTGACATCTCTGCTCTTTAACACTTCATAGAGGTCTTTGGTAGTTGATCTGCCAATGCAGTAAGTTGTTTGATTTCTTGATGGCTGTTTCTATGAGCATTGATTATGACTCCAAGTAAAATGAAATACTTGACAACTTCCCTTTTAGAATCCCCAAAATAGTCACCATAACATTCTGAACGGCCATCTCTGCCTTGAGTTTAGCTGGCCAACTGTTTCCCTTGGAAGCTACTGTTTTGATTGCATTATTATTATTTTTTAAATGTTTTATTGTGAATTATGTGATAGTTTACATGGGAGAACATTAGTTTTACATTCATCCTATTGTATATCATTTCATTGCCATGGTTACAAAACCCTCCATGCATCATCAACCAACCAAAGGGTATACCCTACAAGCCTGTCCCCCGGTTGTCAGCACACAGCCCCTCTCCTTCTCTGAGTCTAAAGTCCCCAGCTGCTCCATCTCTCCATGTCCTCGTCTTTGCCTCCATCTCAGGTATCACTGTTTCTCTGGGTAGGGTCCCGCTCTCCGCTCTTCTCCCTTGATGGTCCCAGGGACTGAATGCATTATTTTTAATGGAGTCCTGGTGTGGTGCTGTAGGATAAGCACTGGACTGCTAGCCACAAGATCAGCAATTCAAACCCCCCAGCCTGTTCTACAGGTGACAGATGAGACTTTCTGTTCCTGTACAGATGTATAGCCCTGGAAGCCCTATACGGGGTCGCTATGAGTTGGAATTGACTTGATGGCAGTGGGCTTTTGGTTTTGTTTGGAATCAGCCCATGCATGTATGAACTGGAAGCCTAGTAGCAATATTTTTAAACTTACCCTTATATATGAGGAGGCTTCAAAAAGTTATGAAAAATCTAATTAAAAGACAGTGAAATGTAATTAAAAAATAATAGAAGTTTTAACAGCAAAGGCAAGATTTGAGTCCAGATCTGGCCAAATCTAAAATGCAAAAAAAAAAGATAATGGGATTATCTCACAAAAAATTTTTTAAAGCTTTTATTGTGAATTGAGTGAACATGGCAGAACATCGGTTTTGCACTCAACCAATTGCAATGATTATAATCACAAATCATTGCAATGATTACAATTACCTCATGCATCATCGGTTAACAGTATTTGCCTCTATTCCCTCCTTTTTTTTTTTTTTTTTT
>NW_006408522.1:25117394-25140805 GCF_000296735.1 Chrysochloris asiatica
GCCTTCACATTTGTCCCAATTTTTTCATTGATGATCTTCATAATTCTGGGACTCACATTTAGGTCCTTGATCCATGTTGAGTTGGTTTTTGTATTATTCCCTCCTTTTTTGATGTACACAAAAATACTCAGGAATATATAATCATTTAAACAACCAAAGAGTGCATTTTGCAAACCAGCCCCCTGCCTGCCAGTACATAACCTTTCTTTTTCCCTGAGTCTAGAGTCCTCAGCTTCTCCAGCTCTCCATGCCAACACCTCTGTAGCTGCCTCTAGTGTCGCTGCTTCTCTTAGGATCCCATGTTCCACTCACGCTTTTCCCTCTGGATGGTCCTAGGGTCCTCTGTTCCTGGAATGTAAAATTGTTGTTGTTAAGTACAATCGAGTCAGTTCCGACCCATAGCAACCTGTGCAGTTCAAACAGCTTTGCAGTCTGGCGTATTAACCCATAGCACCACACCAGGAATGTAAAATTAGCTCTATCTTTTTGTTACACAACTTCTACCTTTACAGTTGTGACAATCGCAATTAGTCATGATAACAATTACCCACTATTGAATCAAAGGAATCCTATACCCATCTCCTTTCACCAGACCCATCTAGACCAGATGAAAATGATTCAGTAGGGAGTCTACGTTCCCCCGCACACTCTGAAACTAAGCTCTTCTTGAAACCTGTAAGCCAGCCACTTCGTGCCTCTTTATAGGCCCCCCCATTTTAGGTAGCCAATGTCTAAGTTGCCCGTCCCTTCACAGCAATTTTGAAGCACCTATCTATTTTTCTGCCTAAGAGTTTGTGACTACCTTGCTCACCAGTAGATCCTCTAATACCTAAGACAATGACTGCCACATAGTAAGTCTTCAACATATTCGAGTTGAATGAATGGATGAATGGTCTGGTGCTTACCAGTAATGCATTACATACTACCTAATGTCCAGTTTTCCATATAATCGCATTGCATCTTTCCCCCCTGAGCATAGTATATTTCCCTCAGAACATGCTGTTTATTTTTTTTTCTGGCAATAAAAAGATAGAATATTTAATTCTGTTCAAAGTAATCCCAAATTAATCATATCAAAATATTATTTCAGGAACACAAAGATACAAAAACACCAACCTAGATCTCAGAAGGAATATGAGGAATAGCGCTGAATCATAGATTCCCACAGTTTGCAAACATCTTTCCCCTGTAGCAGTAGAATTGCAAAATGTTACACATGATACAGGCCAAATGCTACAGGGACTTGGGTGGAATAGGCCCAGACTCAGGGCTGAATTACGCCACAGAAAGCCCTATTAGGCTGTCATGCTTTACCCACAGGGCCTGACCTCTGTGAGCATAAAGATCCTTAGTGCTTAGGGCTTGTATATGTGGCTTAATTCATTTCCCAGTATAACATTAGTAAAGAGTCACACTCCTAAGCCAGAGCTAGCAGCTCTTTTAGTGTGACATACTTCTGAGTAGAGCTTTTACAGGGTGAGAAAATAGGTAGAGAAGAAAAAGTATAAATGAAGGAGAAAAGAAAGATGAGCAAGGAATGGCAGAATAGAGAAGAAAAAAGGCAAGGGGTATTTGATGAGGTGAGGAGGGGAGATATGGGGCAGAAAAGGTCTGGAATTTTATCACATATCCTCATTCTCTCTTTCCCATCGATGGCCCTGGTACTGATAGCCTTTGGTAACTGGCATAGACAGAAATAAGGGAGCTTCATGCCCATGACTTAACCTGGGTCATGTCTTTTCTCTCTTCTGGTTTCTCCAGCTCTCCTCTCTGGCTGTAAAGTATTTCTCCCCTCCTTTCTGTTTCCTCTCTGCATATTCCCAGTCCTTAAGCTTTCCTCCCACAAACATAGTCTTGTTGTTTTCTTTATTTGGGATAGGTGCACTTAGTGCCTGCAAAGACAACAATATTTTCTTGCTCTCCTGGGAAAATATCTGGACAGGTGAATTACCTTCTTCTGCAACTGCTGCCACTTTTCTCTAATCCCAGCTGATTGGCACATCCAAAGCCAGGTCTTCCTGCTGTGATCTGGTGCCTAAACTTGCCAGAAGGACCATTCCCTTGTAGCCTTATTTCCTTTTTCTGGCCCAATTTAGGTTTGAGGTTGTTTTCTACTCTAGGGCATTTCAAGCTGGAATGAGAGGCAAACTGCATGATTCCAACCCTGACCAGGGCACATACATCAAGATGCTGCACTTAGGAAGCCTATCCCAGCTCGATGAGGTAGTGGCAGGTCACTGGTAGAATTCTTGCCTTCTGTGCTAGAGACCTGGTTTCTCTTCCTGGCCAGTGCAGCACATGCACAGCCACCGCCTGTCTGTCAGTGAACGCTTACATGTTGCTGTGATTCTAAACTAAGACAGACTAGATAGACAGGCCTGGGGACTAGCTTTTGAAAGTGAGTCATTGAAAACCCTATGCTCCACAATGGTCTGATCCACAACTGATCCAGGGGGTGGCACAGGCCCGGGCAGCATTTCATTCCATTTTACCTGGTGTTGCCATGAGCGAGGGGCCAACTTGATGGCAGCTAACAGCACCAATCCCAGTTCACAACCTAACATATTCATTCCAAGACAAACTGTTAAGTGTCTTCTGCATTAGACTCACTATCAAGAAAGTTTGGTCTTCTTACATACAAGCTCCTTTGCTGACTGCATTCAAATTCCAGCTCTCCCACCTTATAATCATTTGTACAGGGATCTGGTATACATTAATTAAAATATGTAAGTCTCAGTTCCTTCTTTGGAGAAAAGGGTAACAATAATTCTTTCTCAAGTGCTGTTGTGAAGATTTAATGAGAAACTTTCAGTGAAGGGTTCAATGCTATGTCTGGTACAGTCAACATAAGCTACTTGTTACTATTACTACTCAGTTGGAGGTCATTGTGAAACGCCTCTATCATCCATTGTTCTTGACTGCCAGGGGCAGCAGTTCTAGTTCTAATTCCACTTCAAAGATTGTGACTTGTAACATGTTAGGGGTCAGCAGGTTGGGTATCTAGAAACCTCATGGTCTATTGACCCGTGAATAGCTCATCAGTTACAAATCAATATGAAGAAGCAGGGCGGCAGGTCAACCAGAAAAAACAAACCTAGGATTGCTACAGGAATTGACATCTTTTAGATACCTGCCAACTCAGATTGTGGAAGGACTAGGGAAAGAAACTGAGGTCTTATAAGCACATGAAACAATAAACACACCTTGTCTATAAACTTTCTTGTTGATTTATGGTGTCAATAGGCCTTTGTAATACAACACCATAGGGTAATGGTGATGCCTCCTCTGCATATCCAATACAGTGTTAGAATTTTATATTTTTTCTCCCCCCACCACTCATCTGTCAGTTTGTCGTACTGTGGTGTGGTGGGTTGTGTGTTTTGGTGATGTTGGAGACTATGCCACTGGCATTTAAGTACCAGCAGGATCAACCAGGGTGGATAGCTTTCAGTGGAGCTTCCAGGCTAAGACAGACTAGGAAGAAGGAGCGGTGGAATACTTCTGAATGTTTAGGCACTGAAAACCTTATGAATAGCAGTGTAACACCAGAATATTGTCAGATATAGTGCCTGAATATGAACCCCTCAGGTTGGAAGGCACTCAAAATGCTTCCTCCTCAAAGTAGAGTTGACCGTGATAACTCAGATGGAGTAAAGCTTTTGGGACCTTCATTTACTGATGGGAAATATCTCAAAATGAGGAGAAACAGTTCCATTAATAATCAGAACATGGAATGTATGAAGTATGAACTTAGGGAAACTAGAAGTTGACAAAACTGAGAAGGAACACATAAAGATTGATATCCTACACATTGGTGGTGCTGGTGGTTGTGTGGTACCACGTCAGTTCCAATTCACAGTGACCCTGTATAGGGTTTTCTGAGGCTGTAAATCTTTACAGGAGCAGAAAGCTTCATCTTTCTCCTGCAGAGCAGCTGATAAGTTAAAACTGCTGATCTTGTGGTTAGCAGCCCAGTTCATAATCCACTATGTTACCAGGGGTCTTTAAGGAGCTCTGGTAGCGTAGTGGTTACGAATCAGGCTGCAAACCTTAAGGTCACCAGTTAGAAACTACCAGCCACTCTGCGGGAGAAAGATGAGGCTTTCTGCTCCCATAAAGATTTACAGCCTAGGAAACCCTTTACAGGGTCGCTATGGGTCGTGAACCAACTCGACGGCACTTAACAACAACAACCAGTGGTCCTTATTATTACATAGCTGAAATGGATTGGTATTGGTCATTTTGAATCAGACAACCATATGGTTTATTTTGCCAGGAACAACAAAATGAAAAGGAATGACACCACATTCATCATCAAAAAGAACATTTCAAGATCTGTTTTGAAGTACAACGCTTTCTGTGATAGGATAATCCCCATATATCTACAAGGAAGACCAGTTAATACCACTATTATTCAAATTTACACAAATCACTAAGGTCAGTGATGATTAAATTGAAGAATCCTACCTACAATCTGAAATTAATTAAACATGCAATCAATATCTATTGGAAGCAGAATGCAAGACCTTATCTAGAGAAGCAGCGACACCAGAGATGGAGGCAGAGATAAGGACACAGAGAGAGGGAGCCGCTGAGGACTCTAGATTCACGGAAAGAGAAGGACTGAGAGCTGGTGGCCAGGAAACAGATTTGCAGAATGTGCCCTGTGGTGGTGTAAATTATTATATATGCCTGAGTATTAAAAAAAAAAAAAAAAAAAAAAAAGCTAAAATGAATCAAGAGACATACTGTTAACTGATGGTACATGGTGGGGATTATAATCATTGTAATGAAAAAAAGTATACTATTTGTTGATTGTAAAACTTATGATCTGCCATGTAAACTTTCCTCAATTCACAATAAAAACTTTAAAAAAAAAAGATGTATTGCTAATTACTGATGATTGGAATGTGAAGGTTGGAAACAAAGATGAAGGGTCAGTAGCTGGAAAATATAGCCTTGGTGATAGAAACAATGCTGGAGATCACATGATACAATTCTGTAAGACCAATCACTTATTCACTGCAAATACCTTTTTTAAAGAACATGAAGGTCACCACATGGATCTCACCAGGTAGAATACACAGGAACCAAATTGACTACATCTGTGGGAAGAGATGATGGAAAGCTCAATATCATCAACCAAAACTAGGCCAGAGGCAGCCTGTGGAACAGATCATCAATGCTCATATCAAGGTCAGACTCAAGCTAAAGAGAATTAAAACAAGCCCATGTGAGCCAAAATATAACACTGATCATATTCCCTTGAAATTAGAGACCATCTCAAGAACAAATTTGATTGATGCATTAGATCAGAAGAACTGTGGATGACATCAAGAACATCATACAGGAAGAAAGCAAAAGGTCTTTAAGAAGAATGGAAATGGATGTCAGAAGAGACCATGAAATTTGTTTTCCAGTGTAGAAATGCTAAAGAAATGAGGACGTCACAGCTTAAGACAAAATTCCAAACACAGCTTGAGAAGACAAAGTCAAATATTATAATGAAATATGCAAAGAACTGGAGTTATAAAACTAAGAGCGAGGAACAAACTGAATGAATCAAAGGAAAAAAATTCAAGCCTAACTTACCATAATGAAGGGTTCTATGAGCAAAATACTGAATGATGCAGAAAGCCTCAAAAGAAGATGGAAGGAATACATAGAGTCAAAGTACCAAAAGGAAATGGTTGATGTTCAACCATTTCACGAGTCCTGGTGTGCCACTGTGGGTCAATGCACCAGACTGCAAAGCCATTCGAACTGCAATGAAAGGTTGGCAGTTCAAGCTCACCAGCCTCTCCTTAGATACCCTATACAGGGTCGCGATGGGTTGGAACCAACTCAACGGCACTTAACAACAACAACAACAACATGTGACCAAGAACCAATCATGCAATCAAGGTACTGAAGAAAGAAGTCCAAGCTGCACTGAAGGCATGGCCAAAATCAAGATTCCTGGAATTGATAGAATACAAATTGAAATCTTTCAACAAACTGATGTAGCACTGGAGGGGCTCACTCAACAATGTCAAGAAATCTGGAAGGGAGCTACTTGGCCAAACAATTGGAAGAGATCTATTTTTTGCCCATTCCAGAGAGGTGACCCTACTGTATGTGAAAATCACCTAACAAGATCATTAACATCACAGGGAAGTAAAATTTTGTTGAAGGTAATTTAAAAATGACTTCAAAAGTGCATCAGCCAAAAAAAAAAAAAAAAAAAAAAAAAACCATCAGCAGAGATCTGCAAAAAATTCAAGCTGGATTCAAAAAAAGGATTTGGATCTAGGGATATCATTGCTGGCATCTGAGGGATCTTGGCTGAAAGAAGGGAATAACAGAAAGATGCTTATTTGTGCTTTATTGACTATGCAAAGGCTTTTGACTGTGTGGATCATGACAAGCTATGGATAGCATTGCAAAGAACGGGTATTCAAGAACATTTTATTGTGCACATGAAGAACTTGTGCATAGACCAAGAGGCAGTTAGAACAGAACAAAAGGATACTGAATGGTTTAAAATCAGGAAAGCTATGTGTCTGGGTTGTATCCTTTCATCAGATTTATTCAGTCTGCATGCTGAGCAAACAATTTGAGAAACTGGATTATATGAACAAGAATGTGGCATCAGTATCGGAGGAAGGCTCATTAATAAATAATCTGTAATGTGCAGATAATACAACCTTGCTTGCTGATAGCAGAGAGGATTTAAAATACTGATGAAGATCAAAGACTATAGCCTTCAGTATGAGTTGCATCTCAATGTGGGGAAAAAAAAAAACCCTCATCACTGGACTAATAAATAATATCAGGTTAAATGGAGAGTATTTGTTAAATATTTCATTTTGTTTGGATCCACAATCAACACTCATGTAAGCAGTATCCAAGAAAACAAATGATATATTGCATTAGGCAAATTTGCTGCACAAGATTAAAGATATCAATTTGAGGACCAGGTGCACCTGACCCAAGCCATGTTATTTTCAGTAGTCTCATAAGACAACATTGAGAAGTATGAGTATTCCAGAACACATAATTGTACTTCTGAGAAATCTGTACCTGGACCAAGAGGCAGTTGTTCGAACAGAGCATGGGAACACTGAATGTTTTAAAATTGGGAAAGGTGTGCGACAGGGTTGTGTTCTTTCACCATTCTTGTTCAATATGTATGCTGAGCAAACTATATGAGAAGCTGGGTTCTATGAAGGAAAACGTGGCATCAGGATTGGAGGAAGACTTATTAACAACCCGAGATATGCAGATGATACAACCTTGCTTGCTGAAAGTGAAGAGGACTTAAAATATTTACTGATGAAGATCAAAGAGCACAGCCTTACGTATGTATTACAACTCAATGTAAAGAAAACAAAAATCCTCACCACTGGACCAATAAATAGCATTCTTATCAATGGAGAAGAGATTGAAGTTGTCAAGGACTTCATTCTTCTTGGACCAACTATCAACACTCACAGAGGCAGCAGTCAAGAGATCAGACGACGTATTGCATTGGGCAAATCTGCTGCACAGGAACTTTTTAAAGTATTGAAGAGCAGAGATGTCAGCTTGAGGGACTAAGGTGCGCCTGACCCAAGCCATAATATTTTCAATAACCTCATATGGATGCGAAAGCTGGACAGAATAAGGAAGATCGTAGAAGAATTGATGCCTTTGAGTTGTGGTGTTGGAGGAGAATACTGAAAGTGCCACGGACTGCCCAAAGAACCAACAGATCTGTTTTGGAAGAAGTGCAGCCAGAGTGCTCCTTGGAGGTCAAGATGGCTAGGCTTCGTCTCTCATACTTTGGACACATTGTCCGGAAAGAATAGTCGCTGGAGAAGGATGTCATGCTGGGTAAGGTGAAGGGTCAGAGAAAAAGAAGAAGACCCCCAACAAGATGGATCAGCCAGGTGACATCATTGATGGTGTCAAGTGTGGCGGCGGTAGTGAGGTTGGCCCAGGATCAGACATTGTTTCGTTCTGCTGTGCATGGGGTCGCTATGAGTCAGTTCCGACTCAATGGCACCTGACAACAACATAGGCACGTTAGAATTGGACACTGAATAAGAAAGACTGCAGAAGAACTGATGCATTTGAGTTGTGGTACTGGAGAAAAATATTGACGGTACCTTGGACTGTCAGAAGCAAACAGAGATATGTATAGGAAGAAGTACAAATGCAGTGCTCCTTAGAAGCCAGGATTGTTAAGACTTCATCTCTCATACTTTGGACATGTCATCAGGAGGGAACCATCCCAGGAGGACATCATATTTGGTAAAGTGAAGGGTCAGCGAAAAGGAGGCAAACCTTCAAAGAGATGGATTAGCACAGTGGCAACAGCAATAGGTTCAAGCGTAACAATTGTGAGGACAGCACACGCCTGGGTGACTGGGCCGTGTTTTGTTCTGTTGTGCCTATGGTTGCTGAATTGGAACCAACTCGACAGCACCTAACAACGACCTTTTCCTACCAATATTTAGTTAATACTTACTATCTTTCACTCTGGTGGAACTGTAGGATAAGCATTGGACTTCTAACTGCAGGGTCAGTAGTTCAAACCCACTAGTCATTCTTCAGGAGCAGAAAGTTGTCTGCTTCTGTAAAGATCTACAGTCTTGGAGACCCTATCTAGGATGCTATTAGTTGGAAGTGATTTGATGGCAGTGAGTATGGCTTTTTGGAAACCTTCTGTCATAAGACCCCAATAATATAGGTTGTAGATAGTTTGGCAAGGGAATACGGACTTGATGAAATTGCCAACAGGATGATTCCAGCAGCTGTTTTTTAAAGGGATGGAAATGATGTTCGGGGAGTTGTGGGGGAAACCTTGTCCTGTTCTGGGGTCTGTGATGCATCTGTGGAACAACTGGGTCTTATAAGAGTGAGGCATACCTTAGGCTCAGGCATGTGCCTCATCTCTGATTCTCTTAGTCTGCTTCACAAACCCGTTAGAACTGCCATATCTCACTTATACAGGACCAAGGGCAGGGGACAGTGATTTCTTTTGATTCCGTTTCCAAAGAGTAGGCAGACATTCATTATACAGTAGGCCTGAGAGCCTCCAGAGTACACTTGATAAAACCTATGTCATGTAGATGCCTAATGCAGATAGATGAGCAAAGACTACAAAGGAAAAACAATTCTTTCTGTTTCAGAAAGATAAATGGAACCCTAGTGGGGCAGTGGGTAAACTCTTGGTTGCTAACAGAAAGGTCGGTGGTTTGAACCCACCATCTACTCCATGGGAAAAAGCTGTGGCAATATGCGTTGTAAAGATTTATAGCTTTGGAAACTCAATGGGGCAGTTCTATTCTGCCCTAAAGGACTGCAGTGATTCAGAATCAACTCCACGGAAGTGTGTGGGTACTAAGGTAAATTGGTGGGTGGTTTTCTTTTTTAGTCCTTTTTTGTTGCTATGATGTAATTTATGCAATAACATTTAAAACTCGAGAAAAGAAAGAGAAATAAATTTGGTCATCTTCTCCTTGACAGTATGCTTCATTTGACTGTGTTCTCTGGGGGCAGATCAGCATTCCGAGGTAAGATGTCTTCCAGTTTTCGCTATTTAACACTGACTTCTTTTCCCCTCTGGGACTGTGGCTACAGGTCTTGCTCAGGTAACTGGAAGCCTTCAGAAACATAGTTGGCATACCAAGGCTGTTGGTGTTAGGTGCTATGAAGTGGGTTCGGACTTACAGTGACCCCATGTGACAGAGAAGAACTGTCCCATAAGGTTTTCTAGGCTGTAATTTCTATGGGAGCAAATGGCCAGATCTTTCTCCCACTGAGCCACTTGGTGGGTTTGAACTACCACTCTTTCAGCAGCTGAGGTCTTAACTGTTACATCATTAGGACTCTTCATACCAAGGTTAAAAGGAACTATATACATTCACAAGTCAAACTTCATAAAGTCTGGTTCCAAAAAGCAGGCCCTGCTGATGAACTGAGTTCTTACTGGTTCAGAGAGAGCATCCTAGAAAGAACCTAAGTTTGTGGGTTTAAATAACAACCCTCCTGGCTCCCATGAAGATGTAGATTACATGTGAATAAAATGACAACAGAGGATGATAATATCCAAAAATAATTGACTTGTGTAATGTAGACACTTGTTAAATATTTTTAAAGGCAGAGCCAAAACACATTGAATTGAATGAGGTTTTTCAACTTCACTTTCTATGTTGTTTTTAAGTGCTGTCAAGATGGTTCTGAGTCATAGTGACCTTGGATAGGGTCTCCAAGGCTGCAAATCTTTGTGGGGGCATAAAGTCTCATCTTTCTACCATGGAGCAGATGGTAGACTTGAACCAAAGATCTTGTGGTTCGCAGTTCAGTGTTTATCCTATAAAGCCACCATGTTCCCATTCAGGTTATCTAGTATTTCAAAAAAAAAAAAAAAAAAAAGGATACTATTAGAAATTTACTGTTCTAAGATTTACTATCTTAGACCTCATACTCTAAAGCAAGACTGCAAACTGGAAAAGTTCACAAAAATAATCAGGACACCATAGTAAATCAGAGAAGTTATTTCCTGTTTTAGCTGGCTTGACCTGAAGATCTCACTGCTGTAAAAATAAATACTTGTCCAACTTTTTATCTGGTTCTCAGAATGCACTTATGCAATAAATTCAGTCCTTTTCAGCTTACTCTTACCTAGATTATTCACAAGGCAATTTATTGAGTCTTGCTTTCTTGTGGTTGATCTTAATGTCACCACAAATTATGTTTGGATGTTATCAACCTCTGTGTTATTTTAGTCACATGTAACCTACATCCTCACGGGAGCCAAGAGGGTTGTCATTAAAATCCACCATTTAATTATCTCTTTTCCTTTTCTGCTGAAAGTATGAGTCAGCTATAGAAGCTCATTCCTTCATTCAACAAATATGGGTGAACAACAATGCTTTCAAGGAGTGTACACTCTGAGGAAGGAAATCATTACAATAATACTTACATACAATACACAATTAATTAGGTCAGGATATGGCACAAGAAGCTAAAGTTACTCTGAGGAGGATCCCTTTTACCCAAAGAATGGAAGAAATGATTTTTAAGATGAGAAGGACATGCTTAAGTAGGAGGCGCTACATGAGCAAAAGTATAGAGGTAAAAAAAGCACAGGGTATATTTTGGGTAGACAGCAAGCCATCACTGAGGTTACTAAGCTAAGTAAAGTACAGCAAGAACAAATATTCACTGAGGGCTTGCTATGTGCTAGGCAGCACTCTAAGCAGTGAGGGTGGGGAGAAGGATGCCTTCATAGAGTTATATATTCTAGAGGAAAATGACAATCAATAAGCAAACAAACAAATAAACAACATTCTTATCAATGGGGAAAAGACTGAAGTTGCCAAAGACTTCATTCTTCTTGGATCAACCATCAACACTCATCAGTCAAGAAATCAAATGATGTATTGCATTAGGCAAATGTGCAGCACAAGACCTTTTCAAAGTGTTGAAGAGCAAAGATGTCAGCTTGACATCTTACGCCTGACCCAAGCCATGGTATTTTCAATAACCTCATATGCATGTGAAAGTTGGACAGTGAATAAGGAAGACTGTAGAAGAATTGATGCATTTGAGTTAAGGTGTTGGAGGAGAGTACTGAAAGTGTCATGGGCTGTCAAAAGAACCAACAGATCTGTGTTGGAAGAAGTGCAGCCAGAGTGCTCCTTGGAGGCCATGATGGCCAAACTTCTATTTCTAATACTTTGGATATATTGTCAGGAAGGACCAGTTGCTGGACAAGGATATCATGTTTGGTAGGGTGGAGGGTCAGAGAAAAAGAGGTAGATCCCCAGCAAGGTGGATTGGCAAAGTGGCAGCATCAATGGGCTCAAGTGTGGCAACTATTGTGAGGTTGGCCCAGGACTGGGCAGTGTTTCGTTCTGTTGTGCATAAGGTCACTATGAGTTGGTATCGACTCAATGGCACCTAACAACAACAACAAGCAAACAAAAATGGAGACTTCTGGCAAGATGGCAGACTAGGCAGACATTCTACATGGATCCTCTACAATAAAGATAAGAGAGGCCAAATGAAACAGACACAGATGATAATCCTGGAACCCTGAACTTCAGAAGCAAGGTGAGAAAAGTGGATTTAGTGCTTGCTGGAAGAAGCTGAGCAGGACAGTGAGCGAGGGCGACTGACTGGTAAACAGACAGCCTGATGCAGCGCAATCATCTTGAACTTTTGTGAGCATCTTTGGCTACAGAAGGTGGCCTTCCAAAGGCGATTCACCCGGGCCACTGGAAAGGTGCAATTCCTTCTTTTTCCTCACGCTCCTTTGGTGACCACCCTCATCCATCCCCAGCATGGACCCTGTTCTCCAAGAGCTCTGAGCCATGTGGTTGTGAGCCACACCAGTGCGGCCAGCTGTGCCTAATAGAAACCCTCATAACCAGGCACTCTGCCCCTAACTGCCCTGTGCCCTGTCCCCTAACACGTATGAAACCCAACTCCAACAAGCGTCTCCACGAACTCCTTCTGGATTGAGTATCGTGAACATAGATAACACCTAGGACTATGGGAACTCCGCCTTTGGCCAGGAACTCCATTATCTCATACCTCCTACAACCATCTCCTGAGTTCAGTGACTGGCAGGAACCCTCCAGACTCTTCTCTGATCTGGGTCCAACAGCTGCACTGGTTTGTTTTTGTTTCAGGGTTTGGCTTATTCTTTTTTTTTGTTTCATTGTTTTTGTTTATTATTGCTCCTCCTTCATCTCTTTCAATTACCTTGATCTTTATCCTTTCTAGCTCCACTTGTTTTCCACTGTTGTATAAAATTAAGAAAAAGTTTTCTTGACTAAATAAACATTCTATAATGGTTATGGGAGTGAAAGGGTAGATACATGTTAATGTGGTAACAGGGAAGGCAATATATAACAAGTGGGAGTTTGACAGAGAAAAGATGAAGGCAGCATGAGATGCAAAGAGGGATGCAAGAGTTCAAGTGAATAGAGGTAAATGCTACTAACTGATGGTACATTATAATGAAGCAAAGCATATGGTTTGTTGAATGTAAAACTGATGATCCGATCTGTAAACCGTCAGTCAGTCACAATAAAAATGTCTTTTAAAAAATGGAGCCCTGCTGGTGCAATGGTTCAGCACTTGGCTGCTCACCAGTGACTCTGCAGGAGAAAAGACCTGGATGTTTCTCCCATAAATACTTCACCTAAGAAACTCTATGAGGCAGTTTTACTGTGTCCTATAGGGTTGCTATGAGTCAGATTCTCCTCAATGGCACACAGGAAGCTGCACAGCAAACAAAGTAAAATGTACAGCATTTTAGATGGTGATAAGTGTTATAGAGAAAAGGAAGCTGGAAGGGGGTAAATAGAGTATGCATGTGTGTGTCCATACATATGTGTGTATTTGTACATGCAAGCGTGTGTACCCTCAAAGGTAGACAACTTCAAAGACTGTGGTGAGAAAGCCTCACTCAAAAATCACATTACAGCAATGGCCTGAAGTGAGGGCTTGAGTAATGTAGCTTATATGGGGAAAGAGCATTTCAGGTAGTGGGAGCAGGAACAAAGGCTCTTCATTATATAGCCACTGGCTCTGAGGAGGCAGCGAGCTTGGAATGCAAAAAGAAGTAACCTTCAGAGAGTTTGATGGGACAATGGAGTACAAAATAATTTTCTCCTTGACCTCTGCAGAAGGCTGCTCATGCAACAAAATGCACATGCCTAACAGACCCCAACCACAGGGTTTTGTTCTGTTGTGCATAGGATCAACAGCACCTACAACATCAACAAATGACCCCTCAAAATGTCAGATGTAAGTTCAAGGTTCTTCAGGACTCCCTAGGATTCATCCTCATTTATGCCCTGTTGACTCCTACTACTCCTTTGGTTTGATAATTCATTAAAATGATGCAGAACTCATGGGAAGAGCTATATTAATGATTACAATTTTATCAATGCAAAAGGCATACATGCAGACAAGGAGGGCAAGGTCTAGGAAGGTTCCCAGCACAAAGCTTCCATGTTCCAAAAAGGGACCCACTACCTTCCCATGGCACTGTAGGAAAAACCCTGGACTGCTAACTGAAAGGTCAGTGGTTCAAACCCATGAGCAGCTCCTTGAGAATCCTATACAGGGTTACTATGAGTCAGAATTGACTCGACAGCATTTAAACAATACCCTCCCATGGAAGGAGCTCAGGGACACAACGATTAAGCTCTTGGTTGCTAACTGAAAGTTAGGGATTGAATGATTGGCTGTTCAAACCCACCAAGTGCTCCATGGGAGAAAGATATGGCAGTCTGTTTCCTTAAAGATTTATAGTCTTGGAAACTCTATGGAGCCTCTCTGTTCTGTTCTGTTCATGATTGCTATGAGTTGGAATAAACTTAAATGGGGTTGGGTTTGGGTTTTTACCCTCCTTTGTACATGTTCAGCATCTTTATTGGGGCTTCATTACATAGCCATGATTGGTTTAATTATCTTTGCCCCACCACCCAGAGCTGTGCTGATATCACAAGATGGTCTTTCTGACCAGCTCTACCCAAGTTTCTCAGTTTTTCCTTGTTATTTACGACTATCATAGATTAAATGTCATCCCCCCCAAATACAGAAAGTGGAAGTTAATATACTTTTCTGCTTTAAGTATGGCTGGATTTAGTGACTATCTTCTTAAAGAACAGAGAGTATGGAAACAGAAAATTAGAAACTTGACAGTGAAGAAGTCTGGCAAATACTAGCTTAACCAAGAGATCAAGATTAAAATCACCAGTGATAAGTCCTGTTGATGCCATGTAGTCCTGATGGGATGGCATGAAAAGAAACATTTCACCTATGTGGTATTCTTCCCTAAAACCAATAGTTCCAGTCAGCTAAATCCAAATTGAGGGACAGTCTACAAAATACCTAATCAATACTCAAAACTGCCCAAGTTCATTATCTTAGTTTTTCAGTGCTACAAGAACAGAAATGGAGTCCTGGTGTGGTGTTGTGGGTTAATGCACTGGACTGCAAAGACGGTTTGAACTGTTAGGTTGGTAGTTCAAGCTCACCAGCTGCTCCTTGGAAACCCGCTACAGGGTCACTATGGGTTGGAATTGACTCGACGGCACTTCACAACAACAATAACAGAAATTACCTAAAGTCACCTCAAGTGGATGACTTTAACAATTTCTCTTCTAGCTAAGGGGATCAGAGTACAAAGTCAGCGTGCCAGCCCTACGGGAAGACTTCCTCTCTTTGTTGTCAGCTTTGAGAAAGGTCCTTGTCTCCTAGCATCCCTAGGCCCAACATTCCTTGGAGCTCTTCATGCATTTTGACATCAATCTTCCTCTGGATCTAGGAGTCTCACAGCTCAGGGACCATAGGTCAAAAGGACACATCCCACTCACAGCTATTCTTTCCGGTGGTAGTGGGTTCCCTTTCTTTGCTCACTTCTCTCTCCTTTTATCTCTTGTAAGATAAAAGGTGGAGTTCTGGTGTGGTGCTGTAGGATAAGCACTGGAATGCAAGGTCGGTTTGAATCTCAAGGTCAGCAGTTCAAGCTCACCAGCTGCTCCTTGGAAACCTATGGAAACCCATCAGTTCTAACGAACTTATATGAGTTGGAACTGACTTGATGGCACTTAACAACAACAACAAAATAAAAGGGGTTGCATGCCATACCCCTGGGAAACTTCCTTACACAGGAACCTTCGGATGTTAGAGAGTTTCCCAGAGGTATGGCATGCAACCCCTTTTATCTAATAAGAGATAAAAGGAGAGAGAAGTGAGCAGAGAAAGAGGGATCTACTAGCACCATGGAGTCCTAGTTTGGCACTATAGAATAAGTACTGGACTGCTAACTGCAAGGTTAACGTTTCAAAACCACCAGCCACTCCTTAGAAATCCTACACAGGATCCCTGTGAGTTGACTTGATGCTACGTAACAACAACATCCCAAACTGAGTCCTCTTATTGATTTATCACATCACATCACATTATGGGGGGGATTATCAAATATCTGCTAAAACCCCAGAAAGCCATGGCCCAGTTAAGCCAACACATATTTTGTGGGGAGCATTCTGGTTGTACTTCTTCCAACTTGGATTTGTTCATTCTTCTGATGGTTCATGGTGTATTCAATATTCTTCATCAACACCACGTTTTCCATGCCTATGAGGTGACTGACTATACCAAAGCTTAGGTCAGGGCACCATAGTCCTCAAAGTGACATCTTTGCAACATTCATATGGTGTGATATTCATGAATACATGCAATCCAAACACGCATCTATCTAAAGTTGAGGAGGCAGAGTTAATAAAAGTAAATAAATGAGATAGCTGCATGTAAAGTAGAAATTTTTCTCCTTACAAACGGTTTCCATTACCAACGATGATATAAATCTTGTTTACACAATGTAGCTTTTCTCACCAAGTCAAAATATTCAGCATAACATAGTCAGGGGCTTCACAGACTAATTACAAAGGCAGTCAAGTTTCTATTCTCCTGAGATACAACATAGCTGTTTCTCAAACTTCCTGTTTTATTTCCCAGTTGTGGATATCCATACCCGTTTCCCAAACCAGCAGCCACTTCTGTATTTATTATGTAAACTTCTTCTTTGTCACCTGGGAACTGATAAGTACACAAGAACCCTTTTAGGAGGGTAGTGTGTTGGAGGCTGTATCTGAGGAGATGCACACGGGGCAGTCTCTGCTGCCTTCAAGGAGCTAATGAACTGGAGATAAAAGAACAATCAATAAATACAGAGGAAAAAGCAACATACCACACCGTATACGCATATAATTAGCTGTTGGGTGGTGTGATGCAGACTCGGTATAATCAGGGGTTCTGAGAAGAGTAAAATCAGCCTACAGGAAGGACTGGGCCTGGATGACAGATGAACTAATCTACAAGTATTTGTGGTACCTTCTGCCCCGGTTTCTTCTGGCCATTTTGCAGCATTTTCCTAGAGTATGCTTTATCTGGTTAACATTAGTAAGATACATATGCACAGTGGGCAGCTAAAAGCTCTTTCAACATCATGAAGTGGCAGTTTCGGACCATGAGAGGTCTCTGAGGTTCCTAAGAGATGAGACACTCGTCCAAGTTTACCACTTCAGGGAGCAGAAAAAGTCCTGCGCAAAGCGCAGCGTGGTTCGGAACACCTTACAGGTATCTCTACCTCCAGGTCAGTCAGCCCAGGATCACGCTATCTACTTTGCCGTCACACCGCCCACTGCCCCTTTCTGCCTCCTCCCCGCTCCTTCGCCTTCCGCTCGCCTCCATTTCCGTCAACGCCTCCCGCCCAGTTAGGCCCTCCTCGGCTTCCGTCCCAGATGATCCCTCCCTGAGGGCCCCGCCACCTCCTCCTCCTCCATCTCCCAGAACTGGAGCCGCCTCTTCGACCAGTGGCGTAGCCGTACTCTGTGCTCCGGCCAGTTGGTAGTGGTGGAGGCCCGGAACCCGATCTGGACCCGAGCGGGGGGCCATGGAGAAAGCGGCCCGAGGCGCTCTCCATACCCACTAACGCAGGCCCGCTGCTGCTGCAGGCACTATGGACCGAGCCCCCGCAGACCAGGTACGCGGGCTGGGCCGGGCCGGGGGTCGGGGGCCGCCGCTTCCGGAAGCACGGGTCGGGCCTGGGTCTTCGACTTGGAGAGTGGGGCCCGGGCGGCCGGAGCCGTCAGGTCCCTGTGGGTTGCAGAACTCCCTCGTCTGGTGGTACTGGGCTCTCCGGCATTGTTTCCAACCCTAGTTTCCCCTCGGGCTTGGGGGCTTTCTATTGCTACTCCTCCCCACTTGGGTGAAAGGGCCGGAGCCTCAGAGTTGTCGGTGCCTTCCCCAGCGGAGGATTTCTAACTTCGCCTGAATCCTTCCCCTCAAGCTCCCCTCTTCTCTTCCGTTCTAGAGTGTGTTTTCTAGGTAGAAAGGCTTTCAAGGGCTTCACCCTCCAGAAAGACTGTCAGAATGTGTGACAAACAGATGGAGGGTCTTGGCTTGTTTTGCATTTGCTACTGCAGCGGCTTTAAGGAGGTGATCCCTTTAACGATACACTATACTCCAGTCTGTTTCTCCTCGTTTCTGTGTCCAGTTGTTTTGCAAAAATTACACTTAGTAGTAGTCTCTGCTTTTTTTGTGATAAATCCAGGTTTTAAGGGTGTAGAACCCGAAGAGTGATTTGATTCCTGAGCCCGTTTTCATTTTCGAAAAGTAATCTTGTTAGTGTTCTGTTGTGCTTGTTTTAAATTGCAGCTCATTCTTGATTATCCATGCTAGTAGGCGCTGGGAGGCAGGGATAACGACCACGTAAAAAAATAATGTAATAGTTTTTCCTCCCAAAGTTTCAGTTGTTCCACTCTCCAAACCTTTACCAAAACGACGTTAAGGTAGCAAATTTAATGAAGTCCAAGTGCTTATTACCTATACATCCATTCCTCTCTCCTACTGAAGAAGGCCTTACTTAGTGATGAATAAGGCAGATAGATGAAAGGGGAAACTCTTGTTGTGATGTTGTAGACTAAGTACTGGATTGTTTACTGCAAGGTTGCCAGTTCAAACCCGCCAGCTGCTTCTTGGAAACCTTATCCAGTGTCGCTGTGAGTCATAACCGACTCCCCTCCCTTAACAGCAAGAAGTGATATGCCCAATTGTTTCACAAATAGAATAGTTAGTATATATGAATAAGCGAGACTGGAGTCCCCAAACTTCTGTATTTGCATATATATAGCTAACCAGTTTTTATTTAGGAAAAAAAATTTTTTTTTTCTGCAAGCAAAGTACAATTTCCTATACGACTATGACAGAAAATGCAAATAAGTTTTTAAAGCAATGCATAGAATTAACAAAGCAAAATTATGTGGAATCACTTAATTCTGTGACCTAAATCATTACACATTCTATATCCAGTTAAATTATTTAAAAAAAAAATTCATTTTTCAGTTATCTGTCAGAAATGCCTAAGGTTTGAAAGCCTGATAAATGAATAGGAAATATGCTTGAACCTTTCCTGCTGTGTGGGTTGGTAATGAAAGGGTTAAGCATTTTGGTGCTTCACCAAAAACTGGAACTAGCAGTGCTACCCTAAGTATACTTCTGGTTCCTTTCATCCTAGAGGAAATGTAATTAACTATTTAGATGATGACTTTCAGCATAGCTATTTGACTGTGATTATCTTTCTAACAGCAAGTGCCATGAGAAAATAATTGACATTAGGGAGCCTCTTTTTCATTTTAGATCTTTTCAAAGTCTACAACCAACTAAACCTCATAGAAATGGAAGGATTAAGGAAAAAATCCTGAAAGATTTTCTGCTGAGGAGCTTTTTCCCCCTCTAGTACCTCCTACTTCTTACCCTGCTTGACTGTAAGTGAGAGGAGAAAAATTGGAACCGCCTTGCTTCTCCAGACACCTCAAAACAGATCCAGAAAAGTGCTGTGGCTTTGCTAACTTAATTCAAGAGTTCTTGAATGCTTCATTTTAGATATGCTTTTTTTTTTTTTTTCTGGGATAAAGTCCATGTTTTAAAAAACTTAAAAGTCACATTCTCATAAGGTCTATCATTGAAAAGAGGCTGTGAATATTAATGGGAGCATAGGGTTTGGAGCCAAGTTTTCTCAGTTTGGGGGAGTTTTTGATTCTTTCCACTGTACTAATCTTGTGAAATTGTTTGGTGTGACCCTGCCAATGCAAGTTCCAGCCATCACATTGTTGTTGTTAAGTGCCATCGTGTTGGTTCTGACTCATAGGGACCCTGTATAGGGTTTATGAGGAGTAGCTGGTGGGTTTGAACTGCCGACCTTGTGGTTCAAGCTGACTTTGTAGTTCAAGCCGATCTTTTGGTCCAATACTTATCCTACACCAGGACTCCAGCCTACAGATACTTTTACAAAATAAATTGGAGAAGTAATTACATTACTCTATAGCAGGTGTGAAAGAAGCTCTGGTAGTGTAGTGGTTACGAATCGGGCTGCGAACTGCAAGACTCGACGGCACTTAACAACAACAACATAGCAGGTGTGAAGGAGCTCTGGTAGCATAGAGGTTACAAATCAGGCTGCTAATCTCACGGTCAGCAGTTTGAAACTACCAGCTGTTCCGTGAGCGGAAAGATGAGGCTTTTCTGCTCCCGTATAGATTTACAGCCTCGGAAACCGAAACCCTGTGCAGGGTGGCTTTGAGTCGGAACCGACTCCATGGCACATAACAACAACATTAGCAGGTGTGGGAATCCTTTTTTCTGCCAAAATCCGTAACATTATTCCAGGCTATACAACATTATAAGCTTAAAAATTAGCCTGCTATATTTGGCTCTGGTGTGACACTGTGGGTTAAAAGACTGAATGGTAAGGTCAGTTTGGACCTCAGGGTTGGCAGTTCAAACTCATCAGCTGATCCTTACTTAATAATGTAACATATTTGGTCAAACATTTAACTCACCCCAGCCATCACATTTGTTGTGGTTGTTAAATGCTGTTGAGTTGGTTCCGACCTATAGCGACCCTGTATAGGGCTTCTGTGGAGCGGCTAGTGAGCTTGAACTGCAGACCTTAACTCACATTGTTGTTAAGTTCCACTGAGTCAGTTCTGACTCATTAAGAGCCTGTATAGTGTTTCTGAGGACCGGCTGGTGAGCTTGAAACACTGACCTTGTGATTCAACTGACTTGCAGTCCCTCACATTTAACTCACAGCGCCACATCAGGACTTCTAATGTACATTATTGTTGTTAAGTGCCGTGGAGTTAATTCTGACTCACAGTGACCCTGTATAGAGTTTCTGAGGAGGGGCTAGTGAGTTTGAACCGCCATCCTTGTGGTTCAAACTGACCTTGTGGTATAGCGCTTATTCTACAATGTCACATCAGGACTCCGTTGTCCTGGTAAGTTTTTGTTGTTAAGTGCCATATAGTCAGTTCTGATTCATAGCGACCTTGTATAGGGTTTCCAGAGTCCTGGTGTGGCTCTATGGGCTAATATGCTGGACTGTAAAGTCATTTGAACCACAAGGTTGGTGGTTCAAACTCACCAGCTGACCTTTGGAAACCCTATACAGGGTCGCTATGGGTCAGAACCAACTTGATGGCAGTTAACCACAACAACAAATAGGGTTTCCAAGGAGCGGCTGGTAATGTAGCAGTTCAGCGCATTGATCCACAGCGTCACACCAGGAGCCTTGGTTGTTGTTGTTAAGTGATGTTGAGTCGATTCCAACATAGCGACCCTGTATAGGGTTTCCAAGGAGTAACTTGGTGAGCATGAACCATCGACCTTGCAGTTCAAACGACTTTGCAATCTGACGCATTAGTCCACAGCGCCACACCAGGACATGTTGGGCTGCTAACCACAAAAAGCGGTTTGAGCCTACCAGGTGCCCTGCTGGAGAAGGATGAGACTTTCTGCTCCCTTAAAGATTTAGAGCCGTGGAAACCCTACACAGAATTGCTGTGAATGGGTGGCAAACCACTACCTACTCAGTGTCTTATCATTAGCCTTAATCAGGTTGATTTAATGTTCAGTACTAGAGCCTCTACTAAGTTTATATACATAGACTCAGCACAGTTGGATGCTAGCACACAAAAATGGGCTTGTTGTAAAGTGCCACTGAGTCGATTTCGACCCATAGCCACCCTGTATAGAGTTTCCAAGGAGCAGCTGGTGAGCTTGAACCTTGCATTTCAAACGACTTTGCAGTCTGACCCCTTAACCCACAGCGCCACACCAGGATTCCAAAAATGGGGCTTAGGGATTGTTTTAAGGCTTTTGCGGAATCGTTAATTCCATGTGCTAGGCCATCTTGGGTGAGGGTGGTTTTTAGCATCCCTTGTCAAGTGTTTAAGCAGTGTTGCAGCAATACCTTCTCTGGCTATGGTGGTGGATTACAGGTGGCGCTGAATTTAGAACACACCTGATCTTTGCCACTTTCACACAATTTTGTGGCGACTGGGAAAGAACAGTAGTATGTGTTTAATTTTCATTTCCCTCTAAAAAATGTTAATTTTTTACCTTTTAAAACCATGTTCCCTTAAATTCAGAATTTCTGTAAATTCTTACAGTATTAAAACCTGCACGCATTATAATTTTGTAGTGGTCAGTTTGTTCACAGATACTTAATTAAAAAAATAGTACTTAATATAAACTCTGTATTTTATTTAACCTAATTAGATCCTTGGAGTGTTGCACAAGTTGAAGTGTTTTTTGCCTGAAGGCATTCATGGTTTTGTTTTTTGCAAATGATTTCTTATTTTTTTTTATATAAAATCTTTCTAGAAAAAGATACATTTTGTATATGTTGATCAAGATTGTAAAAAGTAAATTCTGGGAATACAATGCTAGATTGATAGTCTTAACTGCAGTAATGACTATTTGAAAGCATGTAATGTTGTTTGTCATGGTTGTTTAAGGCTTCCCAAGGCTGTAAATCCTTACAGCAGCAGAAAACCACATCTTCCCTTGAAACTGCTGGTGGACTTGAACTGCTGACCTTGGCAGTTAAAACAGCCCCGCATGTAATCTGCTAAACTCCTTGGAAATGTGTTCTATACTAGAAAAGAGTCTCCTGGACTGAAGGCACACGGCTTTATTTTAAGTCAGAGTTAGGTATTCTAGGAACAAATTGATATTACTAGGCATGCTGCATTTCCCTCCCCCCCCCAGCGGACTGGTGGAACAGATGTGTAAATAAATTATGGAGTTCATTTTGTTTATAAAAGTTTATTTCTATTTTTAGGAAATTTAGGACTATTTTGAGACTTGAAAAAAAATAAAGGGCTCAGAGCTAACAGAACACTCAGTTTTACATTTATTGTAAAAAATCAAGTAATTTTAATGTTGGTTTAATTTTAGATTTAACATTAATTAGACAAATTAATGTTATATATAAAATGTTATATATAAATATAAAAAATGTTGGTTATTAGCTTTTTGACATTCGTGTAGTGTGCTGTTCACTTGTTATGTATGCCGTGGAGTCAGTTCTGACTCATAGCAACCTTGTACAGGGTTTCTGCAGCTGTAAATCTTTACGGGAGCAGAAAGCCTCATCTTTGTCCCTGGAACATCTGGTAGTTTCGAACTGCTTACCATGAGATTAGAAGCCCGACTCGTACCACTTCGCCACCAGTTCACTTATGAGGGTACAAAATTATAGGACTTGTAACTGTTTTCTCCCAATAATTTATAATCTTAAAATGATATCAGCACTCCATACTAAATAAGTTATATAATGTTTATTATTCAATACTACTTATTCTCTCTCTCTCTCTATATATATAGATACATAGATATATATGTTGTTAGGTGCCATCAAGTCAACACCGACTCATAGTGACCTTATGTGCAGCAGAATGAAACACTAACCAATCCTGGGGGCCAACCTCACTATTGTTGCCACACTTGAGTCCATCGATGCTGCCGCTAGTAAACCTGCTTTAGCCAATTAAAAAATAATACTTTTATAG
>NW_006408522.1:25140905-25261691 GCF_000296735.1 Chrysochloris asiatica
TACAGTTGTAACTTATTGGGGAAAAAAAAAAAGCCTTATAAAAACCCTTCAGATGTGGTTGAAGCAGTACTCTGAGGTAGATTCTTAGTCATAAATTAATTTTTGTTAAGGCATTTTAAAATAAAGAGAAAAACTAAGTATCCTTAAAGCAGGAGTAGAAATGATAGATAATCCAAAAACTAGTATTAAATCTAGAATGTGGCTCTTAGAATAAAAGTGCCATTATATTTTAACAACAAATTGTTGTTGTTGTGAAGTGCCTTTGAGTTGGTTCCGACCGATAGCGACTCTGTATAGGGTTTCTGAGGAGCAGCTGGTGAGCTTGAATTGCCGACCTTGCAGTTCAAATGACTTTGCAGTCTGGCACATTAACCCACAGCGCCACACCAGGACTCCAACAAGTTAGTCATAGTCTGTTTTATAAAAGAGGGAAAAATGTTTCACTAGTGAAATAAGTGGGCAGAGTCAAAATAAAATAGATTTTCTCAATATGTTCTGAAATCTTGTAACATTTAAACCTATAAATGATTGCAGTTTGTTTTGCCAAGCAAATGGTTTACTTTTAGTATAAGCCACTCCAATCTGAAAGCAAGACAGCCAGCCTGCCAGGTATCCTTTTTACTGTTAGAAGGCATTTTATTTTTGCCCACAGGATGTAAAATATCTTAATATTTGGTATACATGCATACTCAGAGAATATGGAAGGCATTTATGGGCATTTTATCCTGTGGGTGTGTGGTACCTACTCTGGAAACTCACTGACTTGTGTTCTACTTCAGTTTTGATTTGAAGTGGGGGTGTTTTTTTTTTTGTAATCATGATATGTGTACGTAGTTCTTATGCTGGCCCAGTTTTTCTAAACCACTCTAGTGAAGTGCTTTTTTCCAGAACATGTGCTCACTATGTATTTGTTTGAGTTATACAGACTTTCAAGTATCAGAATGCATTAGTTTGAAAGTTTATTATGAACAAAAATGTTTATAGTTTTATGTTCTGATAAAGCCTTGGGTTTTCTAGATTATTCATATAAAAGAAATTTGATTATTGACATTTGTTTTAATAAGCATAAAATTAATGAGTATGAAACTGTTTAAATATATTTTCAAATACTGTTTTCTAGGATTGTGATTTTTTTTCATTAACTTGGACATTTCTAGAATAATTTCAGAAAGATAAAGAGAAGTGCACTATAAAGATAGTTTTTGTGTTTTCCCCCAGTGTGAAGCAGATAGTACAAGACTAGTTAGCTTTTTTGTTGTTGTAAATGTAATTTAGGCTTACTCCATATTTATACTTTCCTTACCCTGCTATAAAACTTTTGATGCCTAAAAAATCTTTGCAAAAGTAGAGACTAAACAGAAATTCAGATTGAGGAACACAAACAATTGTAATAGATTTCATAACATTTTCTTGTCCACTATGCATATCTTTGATTTCTATAGTAACATAAATGAAGTATTACCAGAATTTGCTGCTTACTTAGCATATTGTCTATATGGGCTTATTATGTAGCATTGTAATACTGTTTCAGTATCCTAACATTGCTTTTCACGTCTGAAAACAATGGGTGCTACATTTTGATGTATAATACTAGATGGAGGGCCCAAAGTCACAATAAGCATCTTTTAAAAACCAAACAGAGCAGTAGTTATGGGACAGAGTTTGCCAGTTTGTTCCTACTAGTGACATCTTCTGTTTGTGCAGCTGTTGACTACAGCAGTTTTTCTTTTTGCTAAAAACAAAGGATTATTTCAGTGTTTGTGAGTCTTATTGTTGAACTCTCGTATCTAGACTAGCACTTAGAATGTGATTAAGTGCCATCGAATTGGTGTTCTGCACAGCAGCCGTGTATAAAGTTTCCTAGGATCAGCTGTTAGGTTTGAACCAACCACCTTGTGGTTAATAGTCCCGTGCTTATCTTTCAGTGCCAGACTAGGACTCCATCATTTAGAATAGAAGCCCATAAGAACTGGTTCAAGCTCACCAGCTGCTCCTAGGAAACCCTGTACAGGGTCGCTATGGGTCGGAACCGACTCGGCGCGCCACTTAACAACAACAGCAACTGTGTATGTATGCAGACAGTAGTTATAAATTATGCATGATACTTGTTGATCAGTAATTTGTCCAAAATTATTGTTGGTAGGTGCCATTGAGTTAATTCTAACTCATAGTGACCCTGTGTATAATAGACTGAAATACTACCCGGTCCTGCACCATTGTCACAGTTGTTATATTTGAGCCCATTATTGCTGCCACTGTCAGTTTATCTCGTTAGGGGTCTTTTCGTTGACCCTCTGCTTTACAAAACATAATGTCCTCTAGGGACTGGTCCTTTCTGACAACATGCTCAGAGTAGAGACAAAGTCTCCTCCGCATGCTTATTTCTAAGGAGCATTCAGGCCGTACCTCTTCCAAGACAGATTTGTTTGTCTGGCAGTGCATGATACTCCCCACCCACCCTGTAACCTTCATAAAATGTTTCATTTAGCAAGAAAATCTTTTCTTAACTTTTACAAGTGTTGTTATTAACTGCCGTCGAGTCGGTTCTGACCCACAGCGGTGCTGTATAGAGTTTCTGAGGGGCGACTGGTGAGCTTGAACTGGTGACCTTGTGGTTCAAACCAACTTTGCAGTCCAGCGCATTAACTCACAGCGCCACACCAGGACTCCTTTATAACAGTCTCATGCAGTATTTGTTTTTTTGTAATTTTCCACATTCTTCTCCAATACCATAACTCAAATGCATCTATTCTTCTTCAGTCATCCTTATTCATAGTTCAACATGCATATGAGGCCATTGAAAATACCATAACTTGGGTCAGGAGTACTTTAGTACTCAAACTGTTGGTATATTTGTTCTTAAACACTTTAAAGAGGTCTTTTGTAGCAGCTTTGCCTAATGCAATACGTCACTTGATTTCTTGACTGCTGCTTCCATGAGCAGTTATTGTGGGTCTAAGCAAAATTAAGTTTTTGGCAACCTCAGTCTTTTCTTTATTTATCATGATGTTATTTACTGGTCCGGTTGTGAACATTTTTTATTTTCTTTACACTGAGGTGCAATCCATTCCATACTGAAGGCTGTATGATCTTCATTAGTAAGTTTTTAAATCTCCTTCTGCTTCCAGTAACCAAGTTTGTGTCATCTGTCTTGTTAATGAGTCTCCTTCAATCCTGCTTCAGTCCGGAAGCCATGTTGTTCTTATAATCCAGTTTCAAAAATTATTTGCTTAGCATACAGATTAAGTATGGTGAAAGGATTCAACCTTGGCGCACACCGTTTCTGATTTTAAACCATTCAGTATCCCTTTGTTCTGTTTTGAAAACTGCCTCTTGATCTATGTACATGTTCATGAGCACAATTAATTATCTATAATTTTCATTCTTTGCAATGTTATCCAAAGTTAGTCATGATCCACACAGTTTTAATAAGTTAGTGGGTTTTTTGGATCAGGAAAATGTGATTTTTAAATGATCTTAATTCTTTATAATTTTGCTACTTTTTTCATTTTTGACCGAGAATTTGATGTACCCATATTCCGTGCTTTAAAACAATATACAACTCTTAATGTCTAGTAGTTTTTTGGGAGCTCTGGTAGGGTATTGGTTACTAGTGGGCTGCTAACCTTAAGGTTAGCAGTTCTAAACTACCAGCCATTCCATGGGAGAAAGATGAGGGTTTCTGCTCCCATAAAGATTCACAGCCTTGGAAACCATACACAGGGTCACTATGAGTTGGACCCAGCTTCATGGCACACCACCACCACCACCACCATTGTCTAGTAGTCCAGATTTAGAAAACTATTCAGAGTTGTATGTCCAATAGGATTTTTATTTTTAAAAGGATTCCTAAAAGTTTTATTTTTAGTGCAGTTGACATGTGACTTTAAAAATGTCATTAAATTCCCTATCTCCATATGAATATGTATAAACTATATATATAAAACAAATTTCCATTATCTTTGCATTATTGTTGAAAATAACTTTGTTTTTAGTTAAGAAGTCATTTATTGTATTGATATCTTATACCTTATATAAAAGTTTTAGGTTCTAATAAATATCACTGAAAATTACTAATATTAATAGCATTTGAAGGTGTTTTTGCTTATTATGTTAAAATTCAAGATGCTACAAACAGTGTTTGCATTATTATTGGTATAATTGTTTTATACCAGTAATAATGTAAATATTAATATTTGCCTTATTGTTAATAGAATAGTTATCATCTTCAAAGTTAACTTTAATACTATTATGCAGCTTAGTTTTCTTTTTACCCTTTTATGTTGGAGCATTTCTGAATGTTTGCAATGGGTTGCTGCTATTGTTGTTAAGGGTCTTTGAGTTGTTCCCAACTCATAGCCACTCTGTATAGGGTTTTCAAAGCCTTTTAATATTGGTGGTGGTGGTTGAGGGGAGCAGAAAGCCTCATCTTTACCCCAGGAGGGGCTAGTGGGCTTGAACTGTGGACCTTGTGGTTTCTAGTCCAGTGCTTATTGCATGGAACCACCATGCTGTTATAGAATTTTATTTTTCTGAATAAGGGCTGTATGTTGTGCATAGCAAGTTGTATCTTTAGATTTTCTTTGATTTGCTACTTAGTGATAAGCATGCTTGGAATTTATTCTGAGAACTGTGCTTCAGGTGAATTTCTGAAACCACCTAGTGGGTTTGCTGGGGAAAACTTCCGATTAGGACCAGTGCTTTGAGGTAGGCATATCCCCTGCGTTTTTACGATTTGCTTTCCTCCTCTTCACTTTTACAGAAGACCTACATTAGTATCTGTTTTTGCTAACAGAAAGAAACCTGAAGAGAATCTCTTCAGATGTCACCTCCCAATTATACCTCTCTTGATCCTGTCCCAAACTTATCCCTATCATAACTTTCATGACGTTTCGTTATAATTTTTTTTTTAGAAGAAAATTTTAAGATAAACTAAATAGGATACATTTCGTGAATTACTCTAGTTTGCTAAGATTGTTTAATGGGAAACTGAAGTAGTTCTAATTTTTCCCCAGTTTAACTGGGAACTGAAGTTATTTCTCTGTTACAGTAAACATTTTTTCTTTCATCTTACACATTTTCCTTCCTTTTGATTTAACAACATTAATAAAATTTCCTGAAATGGACAGAAATAGACTCTTTTCTATACTATTCAAACAAACAGAAAATCAGTGATTTTTTAGAACTCTTGTGTTTTGTTTTTTTTCCCTTGAGAAAATTAGTTTTAAAACACATTGTTTTGTCTGAAGAGCTAGATTTCTGACTACCAGCTTTATTTTTAGACTGAGGTATGACTTCCTTGTACTCTTGATTGTTTTAGCAGATATGATTACGTAAGAAATGATTTCATTGAAATGTAACCTTTTGTAGGTTTTTCCTTATTTGATAGCTTTGTGTAAATAACATCGTTGTTGATAATTAAAGTGAACATTACTGATCCTTTTGGATGTTTTGTGAATAGTGAGGAGTCCCAGTTCTTGTGTGTAAAGAAGAGCTCTTTTGTTAAATTGTGCTTCTGTGTTAATGCATCTCACCTTCTCTTTGAAGAATGTCAAGCTGTCAGCTGAAGTGGAGCCGTTTATTCCCCAGAAGAAGAGTTCTGATACAATTATGATCCCTATGGCACTCCCGAATGATAATGGTGGTGTTTCTGGTGTTGAGCCAACTCCAATTCCCAGCTACCTGATTACTTGCTACCCATTTGTGCAGGAAAACCAATCCAATAGGTAATTTTGTTTTCTTTAGTACTAAAGGTCTTTTGACCTATATTAGATTATTTTAAGTAATTTTAAAACTAAATTTAATATGTTTCTGTATGTGACAAAATGGCCAAATGTACAGTACGGTAAAGTGTAGTGTTTTTAACCTTGATAATATTTGAGAATTTAGGAGATTATTTTAAATTTCTGGGATTATGGTAGTACATATTTTCCCACTTTACTCTGTCATGTGGTAAGGAAAAGCTCTATGCACTAGCTCCTGCCTACTTCCTAGCACTGTTCACACATCAACCATCCTTTGGTGAGGAGGCATGCTAGGCACAGGGAAAGTTTGCTAGTGCTTTATGGACCTGCACTAGAAGAAGCCCTGATACTGGGGAATATAAAATGGCAGTAGAAGGTTTACCTCTTTTCTTCCTTCCCTTGCACCTGGAGCCTGCTTCCATTGCCAAGGAGTGGAGCCAGGAAAAGAGCTGGACTTGGCTGAATTGTTAAAGGAGTATGGCCTCATTAATAGGAGGCCCTGTGTTGTTTGCATGAAGACTCAGATCACCACCCTATGTAATGATTGCCTTACACAATGATCACATTACTCTGCTTTTTACAAGACTGTTACAGTTGTTATTGGACGAGAACTTCGAACTCTCTTTGAACTTTCTTTGTTAATAGATCTAGTAGACAGGTATTTTACTTTGAGTCAAAAATATCTTGAGGAATTTGAGGGGTAAGGTACAAATTACAATAGTAGGTACTTAAAAATTTTTAGAAGGGAGCTAGAGCAACAGAAGATACATCTTCAAAGAAAGAGCAGCAGGAAAAACCCAAAACAAAAATGGCAGTCTGATTGGCTACTATAAGAATAAGCAAGTTGTTCGCCGGGAAGCCATCAAGGCAAGCAATCAAGTTCCTTCAGGACTAACCCCCTTCTAAGACTGAAACTCAGAGGGAACCACATGATCAGGCATGTAAGCTTGCGGGTGACCACATTGGTCTACTGGTGAGTAGAAGAGGGAGAAAGGCAGCACTGAAGAAATGGGCTGAGTTCAACCACATTCCAAAGACTCCCATTGATCTGGAGGTGAGAGAAAAGGAAGGGCTGGTTGGTCCAAAGTGTGGAGAGACCTGGAGACACCTGAGCCCATGGGCAAGGACATAGCCCCAGAGGGCTAGAGCTGAGAGTGAAGCATCCAGCTGATAGGAAGTGAGAGGAGGCACATAAGCACACTCAAACATGCAGATATAATACCCATTTGACCTAGCCTTGATGGCTTGTTAATCAGAACTCGATTAGAGGAAGATTAAAAAAACAATTTTTGATAAAGCAAATGAAGGTAAATTGCTACAATTCCATGAACTTGACTGATACTCATGATGTAGTAGCTTAAAATACCAACAGAGGGAAGGAGTCATCAAGCATGTGGTACTTCACATCAAGTATCAATGTCTTAAGTTGCCTGTCCCTATCTACTCTGTATATGAAGTAGATAGGGACGGGCAACTTAGACATTGGCTACCTAAAATGAGGGGGTGGTAAAGGCATACAAAGTGATGGGCTTACAAGTTTTTAAGAGAGAGTATAGTTTAAGAGTGTGCTGGGGAAGATAGAGTCCCCACTGAATAGTTCTCATCTTGTCTAAATCTGGTGAAAAGAGGTGGGGATAAGATTCTTATGATTCAGTAGTGTTGCGACAATCACAATTGTAAAGGTAGAAGTTTTGTAACAAAAATGGAGGAGTAGTTAATCTTATAGCCCAGAAACAGAGGACCCTAGGATCATCAAGGGAGAAGAGCACAAGGGGAATGCGGGACCCTATCCAGAGAAGCAGTGACACCAGAGATGGAGGCAGAGATGGGGACATGGAGAAAGGGAGCAGCTGAGGACACTGGATTCATGGAATGAGGGACCGAGAGCTGGTGGCTAGGAGGCAGGCTTGCAGAATGTGCTCTTTGGTGGCTTAAATCATTATATATGCCTGAGTGTTAACTGATGGTACATGGAGGGGATTATAATCATTGTAATGAAACTAACTATATGATTTGTTGAATGTAAAGCTGATGATCTGCCCTGTAAAGTTTCACTGAATTCACAATAAAACTTAAAAAAAAAATTAGAAGGGAGTGAAGTTATTCAGAGTGGAATCATCTCTATTGCCATTTAAATTGATATTGTTGTAGTTAAGTGCCATAGAGTTGGTTTTGACTCATAGCTGACTAATAGCGACCCTTTGTAGGGTTTCTGAGGCTGGTGAGTTTGAACTGCCAACCTTGAGGTTCAGATTGACCTTGTGGTCCAGTGCTTTTTCTATAGCACCACCAGGATTCCAAACTGCTATTACATGTGCATAATAATCTCTACTTACAGCAGGAAACTTTGCAAGGTGATGATTATCTTGTCCTCTGTTCTAGAATTATTACGAAATCCATTATCTGCTGATTTATTTTTTTCTTACGTTAGAACCAATGAAGAGATTTTACTTTAAGTATTGAATTTAGACATGCCAATAGATTTATTCTTTTTTTATTTATTCTATTTTACAGACAATTTCCATTATATAACAATGATATACGATGGCAGCAGCCTAACCCAAACCCTGCTGGACCGTATCTAGCTTATCCCATTATATCTGCTCAGCCACCTGTTTCTACAGAGTATACCTATTACCAGCTGATGCCAGCACCTTGTGCCCAAGTTATGGGTTTTTATCATCCTTTTCCCACACCGTACTCCAACACCTTTCAGGCCACAAATACTGTAAATACTATCACCACAGAATGTACTGAGCGGTCAAATCAGCTTGGACAGGTCTTCCCATTGTCCAGTCATCGAAGCAGAAACAGTAACAGAGGACCAGTAGTACCTAAAGTAAGTGACTGATTTTGATTGGCTTTTATGTTTCCTATTTCGGGTTTTAATACTAATATAAGTTCACTTGTTACTTGATTGCTCTTTAATGCTAAATTTACTATAAAACATTTCATTCATTTTAATAAAATGTTTCTAAGTGCTATTGTGTGGTTCTGACTCATAGCGACCTGTATAGGGTTTCCGAGGCTTTCAGTCTTTGTGGGAGCAGAAAACCCTTATCTTTTTCCCCGTGAGTGGCCAGTGGGCTCAAACCCCTGATCTTGTGGTTCACAGTCTAGAGCCTATCTTATGCAGCCACTGCATTCCCCTTTATTATAGTCAAGGACGTATTATTATTTTTTTGTGTGTGTTTATTGTTCCTCAATCTTGCTGATATGATTTACTGTACTCTAAGTTCCTTCAGAGAGCTTTGCATAAACATAGTCCAGGCGTTATTTTAAGTACTGTCAGTGTTAAATGCTGCACGCCTCCAAGATTTTACGGTGTTGGTTCCAGACCACTGCACTAAAGCAGATATCGCAATCAAGAGTCACATAAATTTGTGCCTTTGCATATAAAAGTTATGTTTACACTGTACTGTAGTCTGTTAAAAGAGTCCTGGTGGTGCTGGGTAAGGTGTTGAGCTGCTAACTGCGAAGTCAGCAGTTCAAATGCACAAGGTGCTCCATTGGAAAAAGATGAGACTGTCTGTAAAGATACATGGTCTTGGAAACCCTATATAGGATCGCTATGAGTTGGAATCAATTCATTAGTAGTAAATTTTTTCGGGGGGTGGGGGAGGTAGTTTGTTAAGTGTGCAATAACATGAAGAAGTTTGAAATACCATGAGCATTAACAAAGTGTGACAGAGACACGAAATGAGCATATGCTATTGGGAAAATGGCACTGGCAGACTTTCTTAATGTAAGGTTGCCACAAGCCTTCCATTTGTTTAAAAAAACAAAACAAAACAAAAAAACCAGTATCTATAGCATAATAAAATGAGTAATGCCTGTATACAAGTATTTTCAAATTATTTTTACTTAGTGATAAAAGTTGCATGATGACCATAACATTGCCTAGTAAGTGGTTAGTATGCTATTTTTGCTAGCTGTATTGAATGGCTAAAATATAAGTCTTTAGAAATCTGCAGAAGATATTACAGGAAGGAGCACTTGTGATCCACTGTTAATTGTTGAAGTGCTGTGTAGAAGGTTCTAACTGATATTGACCCCTTATAGGGTTTTGAGGAGTGGCTGATGGATTTGAACTGCTGACCTTTTGGTTAGCAGTCTGGTGCTTATCCTATATTGTGATTCATTAGATCCCTTCAATCCCATAGATTGCTATGAACTGTAGTTTGTTACTTAAGGAGTACTTTACTATTACATGAATACAGGGTCCCCCAGGACTGAAGAAAGTGGTGAAAGATAAATGTGTGGAACCGTTAGATTCGTGACCAGCTTTTTGACTGGATTTAAAAGGAAGCCCTTGAAAAGCACAAGGGAATTAACAATTTCTTAACGAAAAGGTTACTTTTTCAATTAGGTGTTTTAATATCAAAGCTATTCATAAGAAAAAGCAGAGGCCTGATGTGATCCTGTAGGTAGGAGAAGCACTGAACAAGGTCGTTTGGAACCTCAGGATTCACCAGTCGGTCCTTGGAAATCCTATGCAGGGTTGCTGTGAGACAGAAACGACTTATTGGCATTTAATCAACAGCAACAAATAAGAAAAAGCATGCTTCTAATCAGCATTTTGAGCTGATAGAAGGCAATGTGGCTTCTTAGACACATGACTATATCATTCAAGGAGTTGATATTTTCAATAGATGCCATTATTAACCTCAGTTTCTCTAGTAAAGAGGCTTTGCAGTCTTTTGACCTAGCTTTTACTAATTGAAATGGAAACAAGCAGTAAAGGTTGCTCTGAAAAGCTTGTGTATTTGCTCATAGAAATATTCTGGGTCAAGGAAACTTCTTTTGGGACCTCTGGGATTGAAAAGAAGTTAAGTGTTGGAACTAAGGTAATAGTATATAACTCCTAGATTTTGAAGGAACATGATGCCTTAGAGTGTGTTCCCAGCGCTTGAATTTGGGGAGTTAAATTTAGAGTACTGTTGTACAAGCGCTTGTACAACAAGACACTTGTCTGTCAGTTTGTCTTACTGTGGTGAATATTAAAAAATGGCTGCAGTGTACATCAACAGGGAACTGCTGGAGGTTCAAGCTCGATTCAGATGTAGACATGGGATGAGAGATATCATTGCAGATGTCAGATCTTGACTGAAAGCAGAGAATACCAGAAAGATGTTGTTAAGTGCCATTGAGTCTGTTCCAAACCATAGTGACCCTGGATAGGGATTCCGAGGAGCAGCTGTTGAGCTTGAACCTCCGACCTTGCAGTTCTTCAAATGGCTTTGCAGTCTGGCACATTAATCCACAGCACCACACCAGGACTCCAGAAAGATGTTTACCTGCGCTTTATTGACTATGCAAAGGCTTTTGACTGTGTGGATCATGAGGAACCTGTACTTAATTCGCACTCAAATGTGCTAATGGGGAACCATTAGGTAGACCAGGAGGCAGTTGTTTGAACAGAACATGGGAACACTGGATCGTTTAAAATTAGGAAAGGTGTGCACCAGGGTTATATTCTTGCACTATACTTATTCAGTCTGTATGCTGAGCAAATAATCTGAGAAGCTGGATTGTATAAAGAAGAACGTGTCATCAGGATTGGAGGAAGACTCGTTAGCAATCTGCTATATGCAGATGATACAGCCTTGCTTGCTGAAAGTGAAGAGGACTTAAAATACTTCGTGATGAAGGTCAAAAACCATAGTCTTCAGTATAAGTTGTACCTCAATGTAAGGAAAACAAAAAACCTAATAAATGATAACATTATGATAAATGGAGAAAAGGTTGAAATTTCAAAGACATCACGGAATCAGGAGTCAAGAAATCAAGAGATGTATTGGAATCCTGGTGTGACGTTGGATAAGGTCGATTTGAACTGCAAAGTCGGTGGTTTAAACCCATGAGCCACTCTTCTAAAACCCTACAAAGGGCTGCAATGAGTTGGAACCGATTCAGTGGCACTTTATAGTACCAATTGCACTATAGCGAGACCCTTTAAAGTGTTCAAGAGCAAAGATGCCAGTTAGGTGTGCCTGACCCAAGCCATGGTATTTTCAGTAGCTTCATATGCATGTGAAAATTGAACAATGAATAAATAAATCCTAGAAGAATTGGTGCTTTTGAGTTACAGTGTTGGAGAATAATATTAAAAGTACCATGGACTGCTAGAAGAACAAACAAATCGGTAGGAAGAAGTACAGCCAGAATGTTCCTTAGAGGCCAGGGTAATGAGATTTCATCTCTTATATTTTGGACATTTTATCAGGAGGGATCAGTCCCTGCAAAAGAAGATCATGTTTGGTAAAGTGTAGAGAAAAAGAGGATGGACGATTGTCAATGAGATGAATTGGCACAGTGGCATAAGCAATGGGCTCAAGCTTAACAGTTGTTAAATAATGGTTATGTATCTTACAATGTTTAGATCTTATGAGTAGGATCTTAATTTTTTTTTTTTTTAATTTAAATCAGCAACAGCTTTTACAACAGCACATCAAAAGCAAGAGGCCATTGGTGAAAAATGTAGCTACCCAAAAAGAGACAAATGCGTCAGGTCCTGATAATCGATCAAAAATTGTGCTTCTGGTAGATGCTTCACAGCAAACTGGTAAGGCAAGGATTTTTACATTTTTATGCATTACTTTATGATTGTGGACAGTACCACTTCTCAGGATTCTAGGCTTTTATCCTTTTATTTGTCTTGCTAGTTTGTCAAATTCCCTAGGAAGGATAAAACAGTCTGTCTCTGATGTTCTTTTAACTTGCTTGATGACTTATGTAAATTTTGAACAGGACTTGAAGTTTCCTTAACGCCATTAAAATAGTGGAGTGATTCCGAAATCAGAGATGAATTCTGTAGACCTGGAAGAATTTTGAAATTTGGGGGCTCATTGTAGTGGAAATAAAAATTGTATGTGTCAGGGGTAGGAGGGAAGGGAAGATTATTTACTGGGCTAGAGGTAGACACATGTTAACTTGGGTGATGGGAAGGCAGTTAAACAAGAACAAAACAAAACAAATTGAATGTTTCCACAACTAGATGTAAAACCTTTATAAGAACATTCTAACATCCTGTAACATCTTTTAGAAAGAAATTAGCAAGTTTTCTATGCCATATCATAACACATATCTGGAATCAGACCTTTGAGAGACGCATACATCCTGTTAAACAAGTTAAGACTTTAGACTTGTATACTATTTTGTCCAAAATTCTGGTGTAGTGCTGTAGGATAAGCACTGGACTGCTAACCTCAAGGTTGGCAAATCAAACCCACTAGCTGCTTCTTGTGAACCCTATTTAGGGTCCCTGAGTCGGTACCAACTTAACAGCAAAAATGTAATAAGATTAATGAGCCCTAAGGAGTTCCTGGTATGGCATTGCAGAATCAGCACTGGACTGTGAACCACAAGCCACAAGGTTTGCAGTTCAAACCCACCAGTTGCTTCTCAGAAACCCTATACAGGGTTGCTGTGAGTTGGAACTGACTTGATAGCACTTAACAAGAAGAAGGTCTGGTGTTGTAATGATTAAATGTTTAGCTGCTAACCACAAGGTCAACAGTTTGAACCCACCAGCTGCTCCATGGGAGAATGATTTACGTGTGCTTTGTGTAAAGATTTATGGCATTGGAAACCTTATTGGGCAGTCATTGTGGGTCAGAATCCATTTAATGACAGTTTTTCTTTTGGCTTGTTGGGGTTTGAACTGCTAGTCTTGCCATTAGGTGCTCAGTGCTTATACTGCAGCGCCACACTTGTTGTTGGTAAGTGCTGTCAAGTTGGCTCCAACTCATAGCAGCCCTGTATAGAGATTCCAAGGCGCGGTAGATAAACTTGAACTGCAGACCTTGAGGTTCAAACCGACCTTGTAGTCTGGCACATTAGCCTGCAGTACTGCAACAGGACTCCACAGTGCCACACTTGATGTTGTTAAGTGCCACTGAGTCGCTTCCAACCCATAGCAAACCAGTAAGGTGTTTCCAAGGAGCAGCTGGTGAGCTTGAACTGCTGACCTTGTGGTTTAAATGACTTTGCAGTCCAGCACATTAACCCACAGTGCCACACTGGGACTCCTTTTTTGGTATGCTGTTTTTAAGTGCCACCAAGTTGGTTCCTGCTCATAGTGACTATGTATAGAGTTTCTTACCCTGTATTATCTTTGCAGGAGTAGAAAGCCTTATCTTTCTCCTGTGGAAGGACTGGTGGCATTAAACTGCCGACCCTATGAGTTGTAGTCCAGTGTTTATCATATAGATGAGGGTTCATAAAAGCAAAAATCCTTATACTAGACAAGAATTAATGCTTTTGTAACATTTTAGTTCTTTTTTTTCAAGTTTATTTCTTGGAATTCCAATTTGTATCTGTGATCTCAGTTTAGTTTGTAAAGATGAGATAGCTCTGAATGTCCTCACCATTTTCACTAGTACCAGTTAAAAAAAATTCTTGTTTAACAAGAATTAGATGTTTTGAAAAAAAAATGAGCTATAACCTCTGTTCAAATGAGGTCAGGGGTGAGGTAAATATTCTGCACCTTTTCTTTTGACCATCGAGTATTTTAGTCAGTTTTACCTTTTACAGTTACTTTTTACTAGAAACAGTTTTTACTCTTTTGTTGGGAGCAAAGAATGGATCTGGGAATCCTTTGAAATATATTATTTCTGATCGTACACTCATTGTGTGGTTTGTAGACCATAAAGCAGTGATAATTAATGGGCTTTGACAAATGCTCCAAGTGGTTATGGTAAATCACACTGTAAGATAGTCTGTGTTCTGTTGTTTTTTCTAGTAAAAGTGACCCATGCTTGGGAATGCTTTTATTATTTGACTTTTTATTGTGAATTGAGTGAAAGTTTATAGACGAGATCATCAGCTTTCACTCAACAAATCATACACTTTGTTTCTTAATTTATTACAATCCCCTCCCTGCAACAACAGTTATCCTGCATCCTCCCAATGGTTCCCCATTTACATCTTATATTTCACAAAGAGCAAAATAAAAATACTTGATGCACACATATAAAACAAAAAGATATTTTCATTTACATATCTGAAGGACACATTCCGCAATCCACCCTCCTTCGTGCAGGCACACAGCCTAACTACTCACTCCAGTGGCCTCGAGCCCATACCTGTAAGGCAGAAGCCCCATTAAATAGTAGGAAAACTATTTAATGGGGATCCTACCTTACCCCTCTCATTCTGAAATTCAGCACACCAGTGAAAGCTTGTAAGCCATTAACAATAACAATGAAAATGCAGAACGCCTACACATTTTATGAAAGACGTATGAATTTATGTAGAAACTTAGAATGCTTTATTTTAGCATATTTAAAAAGATACAAAATACCACGTTCATTTGATTTGTAAATGTGTTTTCCATAAGTATATAGATTCAATGCTTTTAAATTAAAATTCCAGGGAAAATTTTTGGGTAACTTGAGAAACTAATTCTGAAATAGGGTGGTTCAAGAATAAATTTTTTTTTAACCTATCAAGATTTTAAGAAAAATTACTCAATAAAACTGCATTAATTCCTGTGTGTTTATAATATTAGTACATTATGCAAAAATAGATTAGAACTGGGAGCTTAGAAACAGACTTTCTTATATGCTTCCATACGTGGAACACATGGAAAATCACAGCAGTAGCATTACATTTTGTTGTTGTTAAAGTGCTGTCGAGTCGGTTCCGACTCATAGTGACCTGGTGTGGTTTTGTAATATCATCAGTGGACTGTGAAACACAAAGTCGGCAGTTCAAACCTACCAGCTGCTCCTCAGAAATCCAATACAGGGTCACTAGGAGTCAGAATTGAGTCTAAAACACTTGATAACAACAACATAGGGTTTTGAGAAATGGTTGGTGAGTTTGAGTCACTGCTCTTGAGGCTCAGACTGACCTTGGACACCACATCAGGGCTCCCCTATACAAGTTTATTTCAGATGGATTTAGGACTTAGACTGGAAAATCAAATGCAGAAGAAAAGATGGGGCTTTTCTTTATGATTACAGGGAAGGAACTATTTTTTAGATTGTTGTTATTAAGTGCTGCCGATCATAGGACCTTATATAGGGTTTCTGGGGAGTGACTGGTGAGTTTGGACTCCTGACTTTGTGTTAGCAGTCCAGTGCTTATCCTATAGTGACACATCAGGACTCCTGTATAGAATTCTGAGAGGATCAGTACAAAATCATGGAAAGGATTCATATGAATCAGTAAGTAAATGCTCACACTTGCCCTTTGACTGTTGGGATGCAGCACCAAGAGGCTAAAACCTCTAGAAAACAATTTGGCAGGCCTGTAGGAATTTATGTAACTTTTGACCGAATCATTTCATTCCTTTGAATGTATCCAAACGAAATTTTCCCCTAGAAAGGAAAAGGGCTGTTTGATTGAAGACACACATTGCAGCAGTATAGCAAAAACATTGGAATCTTCTCAGTGTCCAGTACCAAGTCAAGAAATTAACAGGGCATCTACTCAGTAGGATAATAATTACTTTGCATTGTTATTTTGAACCCTTGCGGTATAATAAGCAGAGCAGAGCTGAACATTTTATTGCTACTGTTTTTCCGGTTGTTTAGTGCCATCAAGTTAGTTCGACTCATAGTGAGCCTACATAGGGTTTCCAAGGAGTGGTTGGTGAGCTTGAACTGCCAACCTTATGGTTCAAGCTGACTTTGCAGTTCAGCGCATTAACCTGCAGCACCATACCAGGACTCCATTTTATCAGTGTTCAAACTGACCTTGCAGTCGAGTGCTTATCCTACAGCATTACACCAGGACTCCATGAAATACTGTTGGATATAAAAATGTGGCTTGCTTTAGGTTTTAACTTGTAATTTCCTGCTTAAAAATGAAGTTCAACATCAATTTTCATGTTTTATGACACTGGTTCTCCTGTGAAATAGTAGCTGATTTTACTTTTGGATTGAGTTTGTTCATTTCTGGATTTCTTTTTCTTGTTTTTATATTTCACAAACTGAAACCATACTATTAAATGTATTAAGTCACAATAATGAAAAAAATAAGTCTTTAGTGTACCTCCCAGTCCAAGAAATCACTGGTTTTTCTTTATAATTCCTTTCCATATTTAATTTTTATGCACCATTGATCAAATGTAGAAATTCAATATGGATTAGGGACTCGTGGAGTCCTGGTGTGGCGCTATAGGGTAAGCACTGGACCACAAGGCTGGTTTGAACCACAAGGTCAGCATTTCGGGCTCCTCAGCAAGCCTATGCAGGGTCACTGGGTTGGAGCTGACTTGATGGCACTTAACAACAGTATAAATTTGGTCATCACAGAGAGTTGTTACCTTTTCCTTCCCTTATAGATTTCCCATCAGATATTGCTAACAAGTCACTCTCGGAGAGCACAGCCACAATGCTCTGGAAGTCAAAAGGCAGGAGGAGAAGACCATCCCATCCCACCGCAGAATCCTCCAGTGAGCAGGGAGCCAGTGAAGCTGACATTGACAGTGATAGTGGCTACTGCAGTCCCAAACACAGCAACAACCAGTCTGCAGCAGGGACTCTGAGAAACCCAGAGCCTGGGGCCATGAACGTATGCAGTGCTCCCTTGAGCTCTTTTTCTACCATCTGTGTCAACAGTACCTTTGTGTGTCCTCTGCTAGAGTTTAAGTATCTATTTTCATGCATCCTAATAATTCTTACAGTAGTAATAGTATGATTAACATGAAAAATACTCATATGTGGAGACTGATTTTTATTTTAAACATCCCAATAGATTAAATTATGACTAAATTTGCAAAATTTATAGTGCTGGCACTTAGATGGAAAATAATTGTCTATTTTGCTTTCTTTTTTAGCATATGGAACCATCTGTATGTTCAGGTACTTATTTTCTTTCAGGTTCTTGTTTTCTACATAGTGGTTTTGCTTTACTTCATGTACATTTTACATTGTTCATTGTAAATATTTTTATTTAAGCATGAAACTTGATAATACTACTAAACAAAACAAACAACAGTATTTTCTAAAAAGATGCTTGTTAATTTGTGAAATTACAGATAGGCTGATCATATTTAGAAAATGACAGTTGGATTGTCTGCAAGATTAAACTTACGTTTATAAAGAACGTAAAAGTTGATAGAAAAATTACCAGGATTATATTTGTAAATGACTGAGATTCAGTGCATGAATTTAGGGGGCAATCTTTGAGGTTTTGTCATTTTTTGAAGTAAATCGTATTTTAAAATCTCTTTTTTTGTAGGTGGTGTGAATTGGTCCAATGTAACTTGCCAGGCAACTCAGAAAAAACCTTGGATAGAAAAACATCAGACATTTTCTAGAGGTGGAAGGCAAACTGAACAAAGAAATAATACACAGGTAATTTGAAGTAGGCTGGGGAAATTTGCTGAAGTATGAGATGGTACCAGGGGATTGCTGTGAATATGTATCATAATGGTACAGTGACTACTGACAGTGCCCTGACTTTTGGAGATGCAGACTGAATCGCATCCTTGGAGGCCTGGATGGCCAAACTGCATCTCTCATACTTCAGACAAATTGTCAGGAGGGACCAGTCACTGGAGAAGGATATCATGTGTGATAAGGTGGAGGGTCAGAGAAAAAGAGGAAGACCCCCAATGAGATGGATTTGGCCAAGCGGCAGCATCTATGGGCTCAAGCATGGCAACAATTGTGAGGTTGACCCAGACTCGGGCAATGTTGCGTTCTGTTGTGCATAGGGTCTCTATGAGTTGGGACCTACTCGATGGCATGTAACAACAACATACTGAATTATTTAGTGTTGAAGTGTCACATATTTGAAACTTACTTTTAAATTACTTAGTGAAGGAATGAAGTCAAAAGCAAAATGTTGAATGAAAGTGGTAGGCATATGTGTGAGCATTCTATCATTTTTCTGCTTTTCTTGTATTTCTATATATTTAAAAAAGGATACCCTCTAGTCCTGATGTATCTGCCATGGCTTTCTCGTATCCATATGTAAATTTTAAAGCCTTAACTATTACTCTTTGTGTTTCAGTATTGCAGCTTTGTCCATGTGGCTTTACTTGACTGTAAATAGCACAGATGTTACTTTTGTGAAAGTGGCACTGAGGCAGTCATGACAGCTGCTTACTGTAATGTGTCCACCCAGGGCTGCTTCCTGACCATGAGAGTGACTCAGTGCTCTAGTACTGCTGTAACACAAATATCACAAGTGGGTGATTTGAAAAGATAGAATTGTTAATTTCTCACAGTTCTGGAGGCTAAAAAAGTCTATTAGGATCTCTGTCATGTGGGATAAGCACTGGTTTCAACCCACCAGCTGCTCCTTGGAAACCTTATATAGGGTCACTATGAGGGGAAACTGACTCGATGGCACTTAACAACAACATAAAGCATTTTTTTGTTCCTTGGCATTAGATAGTCTGCACATGGCATGCAGCATGCCTTCCCCTGTGTGTTTGCAGTCTGTCTTTATTCTAGTCTTTTTAATATTCATTTTAAATTTTGATCTACATTGGTAAGACCTCATTTTCCAAATAGGGTCTTATGTGTAGGTACAGGGGTTAAACTTTAATATATTTTTAGGGGACACAATTCAATACACAGTAGGAAACAAGGCTCTAACTGTAGTATATAGTATTACATTAGAGAACTTGAACATGCATTAGCTGTATCTTCCTTCATTGGTTGTCTCTGAGTAATCATTGAGTTTATTTGGTCATAATTAAAAAAGAAAAAGTTACTTCTTGTTTTTGAAAATATACATGAAAAGCATACATCAGCTAAACAATTTCTGCATGTACGATTCCTTGACATTGATTACCAATCTGGCTATCCTTTTTCTAATTCTTCCTCCACAATTAGCTTAGACTCCAAACTCTACCAGCTGCTCCGCAGGAGAAAGATGAGGCTTTCTGTTCCCGTAAAGATTTACAGCCTTGGAAACCCTGTGCAGGGTGGCTATGAGTGGGAAGCGACTCCACGGCACACAGCCACCACCACCCTTTTCCCTTAGCAGCTTCTTTAATCATTTGAATTGCTGTTGACAGTTTTTGATGGTCAGCATTTTTCCTTTTCATTGTTTTAGATTACCTTCCTTAATTAAGAAATGAAAGTTTTTATATGAGTATATCTGTTGATGAATTGAAATAAGAGCAAGTTACCAAGCAATTAAGTAAGGCCAAATACTTGCCTGGTTCTTTGCATTACTGAAATAAAGTACTTCAGGGGTGCCTTAACATTAGCTTGACTATCAGGGAAGCAAGCAGAATGTAGTATCTTCCCTGTGGTTATTGCAAAAATGAGTCAGTGTTGTTCATGGCAGGCTAGCTTTATTTGCTTGAAAATAAAGAGCCAACACAGGAATCGTTGATACAGATTAAGCAACAGTCTACCATTTACTTACGTACGTGGTGAAATTTTCATTGTGATCTTAACTATCAGTGTTGACATTGTAACTACTAGTCCTGCCAAGTTTGCAGTCTTGGTATTATTGCTTTTTCTACTAATGGAGAGGAAATAGTGAGATTGAAAAACATTTTCTCTCTTAGTCAAAACTGGTGAGGAATGGCAAAACAACAAAAAAGAAAATTAAGCAAATACAAAAGGTCTGCAAAGTTACTGTACAGTATATTTGGTAGTGGTTCAAGACCTTTTTTGTTGTTGCTATGGAAAGAAAATCTTTTAAAATTGTTTTATTTTGTGAATAGACTGAAAAATGTAAGAGATATAAAAGGTTTGCAGTACACTGAAAAAGTTCACTTGTGCTCTTGTTTCCCCTTGAGTAGATTCTTGTGTATATTTCTAGAGTGTTTTCATGTTTATATAAATGCATACAAATAATGTATCTTACATTTTTGTCCTTGTCACATATACACTTTTTAGCATATACACTTTGTCCTGTGTTCTCCTTTTCTAACTTAGCAGTGTATCTTGGAGATATTTGCTACCTTATTTATTTTATACCACCATTGTTCTTTGTTGCCCTATTGATGGACACTTGACACTTGTGCTATTATGATGGATGTGCTTCAGTGCCATTTAGTGTATGCACACGTACAATGCAATAAATTCCTTGAGAAGGGCCCACATGGTCAAAAGGAAAGTTCTTCAGTTATTTTGCTAAATACCATGAATTTGCATTTTTAGTAGCAATGTTAACTGCCTATTGCCACATAGCTTCAGAAATAACATATTTTCAGATGTTTGCATTTGTGCTGATTGGGTAAAATGTTTTTTTAATATAATGGAGCATATGTTTAAAGGTCATTTGTATTTATTCTTCTGTGAACTTCTGGTCACATCCGTAGGCAATTTTTTGCATGTTTATCTAGTTCTTTTTTGTACATTTTTATCATAAAACTCTTAACTAAATTCTTAAAATTTCTAGGAGACCAAAGTGTGCTATGAATTGAAAATATTTTGCCAGCATTTTCATTTTTATTTTGTCTTAGCTTATTGTCATGCAGAATTTTTTTCACATTAGCATTTATTTTTTAAAGTTGCCTTTGTTGGTATTTTGTCTCTGTGTGTGTGTGTTTCAATAGCTTCAGATTTAAAATCATAGTTAGAAAAGCCTTTCCCACTTCAGGGTTATAAAGGAATTTGTGTCTTTTGTGACTCCTGGTGTGACGCGTAGGATAAGCACTGGACCACGAACCATCAGGTCTACAGTTCAGACCCACCAGCTGCTCCTCGGAAACCCTATAACAGGGTTGCTGTGAATTGGAACCAACTCAACAGCATTTAACACCAGTCTGGTTTATGGTCTCATTGTTTTACATTTAAATCCTTAATTCATTTGAGTCTGTTTTGCTATATGATGAAGATACAGGTCCTCTTTTGTGATTTCCAGTTGGCTATCCAAATCTCCCTGGAGTCCTGGTGTGGCGCTGTGGGTTAATGCGCCAGATTGCAAAGCCGTTTGAACTGCAAGTTCAGTGGTTCAAGCTCACCAGCTGTCCCTCGGAAACCCTATACAGGATTGCTATGGGTCAGAACAGACTTGATGGCACTTAACAAAAATAATCCAAATCTTCAGCATCTTTTCTTCCTTGCTGATTTGAGATTCACATTAAATTTTTGTATGTATTGGTATTTCTTTCTGGACTTTTTATTTTATGCCATTGTTCATTAATCTGTAAGTGCAAGGAGAATTAATTTTGTGATGTTGATTTTTTCCTGTGCAAAGATGGTTTATATTTCTGTTTTTGGATTGTTTGGGTCTTTTAAGAGATGTTGAAAAGTTTCCCTAAAATAAGTTTACATATATTCTTGATATATCAATGTCTGGTGTTTTAGTTTTGTTGTAAATGGGATATTAAGTGATTTTTATTGCTGTTAAGTGTCATAGAGTTGGTTCCAACTCAGAGATCCTGCATAGGGTTTCCAAGGAGCGACTGATGGGTTTGAACTGTGAACCTTGAAGTTCAAACTGATCTTGTAGTCCAGTGATTATTCTGTGGTGCCAAACTGGGACTTTATTAAGTGATTTAAAAGAACTTAAATTCTTTAAAATTAAATTAGTGTCATTTAAAAATGATTATGTATTTGAAGTTGTATCTTGTGTTTGTGTTTTCCTGTATGCCCACTTTTTATCAACAACATTCTCTTTCTTAGGGCTGATAAAAAGTATTTAGCTGTCACAGTTATTGATTCCTTCCAGAATACAATTGAAATACTTGTATAATTAATACCCATGAACTTTGTTAGGACCACCATTAGTGCTTATAGTAACATTAATGCATGTATACTAACTTTGTGATGAATTCTCCTTTTTAAAATAAAGAAACACCAAAGCTACACAGTTCATAAAACTTACACTAGTTTAATTAAAATATTATGTGTATTGACATGTTTTCATATTTTGCTTATTACATAATTTATCATAGGTTTTGACCTTTTAAAATAAACTATGCACTTTGTGAAAATTCACTGAATTGTATACTTTTGGTACTTTTCTGTAAGTAAGCTGTACTTTAATAAAGCATTTACTTAAAAATAAGGTTATTTGTCTCTTCTGCGTTTTACTTAGGTTGGGTTCAGATGTCGAGGACATAGTACTTCCTCAGAAAGACGACAAAATTTGCAAAAGAGACAAGATAATAAACAGTTAAACCCCAGTCAGTCCCATAGAGGCGACCCAAATTCTGAGCCATTATATTTTGAGGTATTATTTCAGTTTCTATTTTTTAAAATGTTACAGCAAATATTCCCATTAAGAAATCATTTGTCACATTATAAATATTTTAAGTACATTTTATGTCTAACATGTGATTCTACTATTGTCATAGAGATTACCCAGAAGTACTGACTCATTTTTGTTTGTCTTGGTTGTATATATTTCATTTATGTTTATGTAAACTTCTGCCAAGTGTGTTTACCATGTTTAGGTAACATGTAGAACTTTATTTTATTTTTCCCATCAATTAATAGTATTTACCCTATTCCCTTTGTTTATTACCCCCTCTGCCTCCACTCACCCTGTAACCATCATAGAATATGTCATTTAGCAAGAAAATCTTTTCTTAACTTTTTACAACTGTGGTCTCATGCAATATTAGACTTTTGTGTTTGACTAACTTCACTCAGCACAATGTCCTCCAGATTCATCTGTTGTGAAGTGTAGGTTTAAAATATTTTCTAAATTGAAATCTAATTTGAAATTGTTTTTAATCATCTTAGGGTAGAATTATTAATAAAAAAAATAGTAGATGCAGAAATCCAAAGGATAGTCATATGGGGTTGTATATAGCCCCATTCTTGAATGATTACATTGGCTGTGTTTGCATGTAAGAGATGTATGTTATTTCCTTTTTTAAAACTGACTTTAAATAGTTCATTGTTAAAAAAAAAAAAAATTACCTTTCTCATTTTTAATTACTCTAAAGCATTGTAAAACGCTGCTTGTCTTAGGTGTTTATTGCCAGTTATAATTTTCACTTCATACGTGAAACTCCATTACAGGATGAAGATGGGTTTCAAGAGCTAAATGAGAATGGAAATGCTAAAGATGAGAATATTCAACAAAAACTTTCTTCAAAAGTAGTAAGTGGCTTAAAAAATAAACAAAATAGAACATCTTTTGAACCTATGGTATGGTGAAAAGAAACATTATATAGAAGTACAAAGTACACGTAAGGCAGCATGTCATAGTAGAAACTGCTTAGTACTTACCTCTGATATGTCTTGACAACATAGCAGACAACAAGGACATTTTCCTGTGAAATCCAGATCCATTATTAAACCTATGAAAATGCCATTAATTAAATAACATCACCCAACACAGATTCCATATTAAGATTTCTCCTGCTGTTGTTAAGACTCCCCTTTTTTTTCTAATGTTTTATTTTGGTCTAGGTGAAAATTTACAGAGCAAAGTAGTTTTCATCCAACAATTTATAAACCGTTTGTTGCTCATGACTTCGGTTGTAATTCCCTCAGCATAACAGCACTCTTCTACTTACTTCTTGGTTTTCCATTTCCATTTGTCCTCCTGTCTTGCCCCTATCTGCCTTCTGAGCTTCTGAGGAATGTGTTCCTCACTGGTGTTCGTTCACCTTATAGGTTTGTCAGTTTGTTGACTGAAAGTTTATCCCTGAGGGTTGGTTCTGTTTCAGGCTTGTAGGATGTTAAAGAGCCACAGTCTCGGGGGTTTCACAAGTCTATTATCAGACCAGTAAATCTGATCTTTTTCATGATTTTCATTCTACATTGTTTATATTGTTTTTGTTCTTTAGTTTGTGCAGGATCTTCCATTGTGATCCTGATCAGAGTGGTTGGTCGTGGTAATTGGATACCATCTAGTTCTGGTCTTGGGGTCGTGGAGACTGTGGTTTTCATGGTTTATTAGTCTTTTGGACCAGTTGTTTCCTTGATTCTTTCATTTTTGTAACTTTTCTTTAGTCTGGATGGGAAGAGACAACAGTTGAATCTCAAATGGTTGTAAGACTTTTCTTTTCAAGCTATTTTGTTTAGTTTCAATCTAGGAATCAGGTAAACATTGTTATGCATCATGTTAAGTGGTTGCATCTCTTTTATTATTTTCCAGCCTAGAATGGTCTACTGTTTTCATGACATTGAATCCTTTGATGAGTCCAGACCAATTATCCTGAATGTAGAATGTCCCACATTTTAGACGGTCTTTCCTCATGATTGTTGTTGTGTATTGCTGTTGAGTTGATTCTGACTTACACAGATTACTAGATCCATAAGGTTTTCAAGGGTACTAGTCCTGTCTTACGCAGTTCCTCTAGTTGGGTTTGAATTACCAAGCTTTCAGCTAGTAGTTGAGTGCTTGACCATTTGTATCACTGTTTCCAACAAAAACACTACATTTATGGTGCTGTCATACTGTTGGTGTTCCCAAGTTTGATTATTTGGGCAGAAAATATATATATTTCAGTTTTTTAGTATGTCAGCTGATTCGTATAGATACACAATCTCTTTATTGTGGATTTTTAATGTCTTGGTATTCTTTTGAGACTTGCAAGATTACTAACAAATGTCTGTCTTTGGTTATCATAGTTGGATGATTTACCTGAAAACTCACCTATCAATATAGTTCAGACTCCAATTCCTATTACAACTTCTGTCCCTAAACGTGCAAAGAGTCAGAAGAAGAAAGCTTTAGCAGCAGCCCTTGCTACAGCTCAAGAATATTCAGAAATAAGTATGGAACAAAAAAAATTACAGGTATATGTTCATTTGCAATGATAAGTGTGGTATATTATTTGCTGAATTTGGAGAGATGAACAGAGGCAGTATGGTAAGTGTAATCTTCAGTTGTGACACTTTCATGTTCACGTTGCAGGAAGCTTTGTCAAAGGCAGCTGGAAAAAAGAACAAAACACCTGTGCAGCTAGACTTGGGGGACATGTTAGCTGCTCTGGAGAAACAACAACAAGCAATGAAAGCACGGCAGATTACTAATACTAGACCTCTGTCATATACAGGTAAGAGCATTATCTAGGCAAACTGCTCTTTCACTTTGATACTGTGTTTTGGTTTTGTATTACTAATATAAATTTATTTAGTTACATACATATAAGGCAAGGACTTACAAATCGGGCTGTGATCCGCAAGGTCAGCAGTTCGAAACTACCAGCCGTTCCGCGGGAGAAAGATGAGGCTTTCTACTCCCGTAAAGATTTACACCCTCGGAAACCCTGTACAGGGTCGCTATGGGTCCGAACCGACTCAGTGCCACTTAACAACAACAACAACATATATGAGGCAGCTCAGATCTGAGCCTTAACATTTTCTATGTACCTTCTCTTTCCTTGGACTCCTTACATTTGAGTCTTAACTACATCTTATCTTACCTTGAAAACATAGCTAGAATCCAACTTTATTTTACTCAGAGCTCTCCTGCCACCATAGTTGTCGCCCCACTATTTTACTTCACAGTAGTAGGCTCCTGTCTACTACCTGGCTGCTTCTCTCCCCACTCCCAAGTCTAAAATATTTTAATAAAGGAGTGATCTTTGAAAAATATAAGCTATATCATGCTTATATTTTTGCTCAATACTCTGGTGGCTCTAGTCACTTGTAGTCAAGTCGAAGTCCTGACTAAGGTCCTGTCTTAGCTGACCCTTTTACATCTCTACCATCATCACTATTCACTCCTTACTCTGCTGTAGCCATTTAGCCTCTTTGCTGTTCCTCAAACACACCCAGCATGCTCCTAGCTTTGTATCTTTGTGCTTGGCTCTTCCCTTTTCCTGGAATGTTCTTTCCCCAGATATAGTGTGGCTTGTTGCCTGGCGTCCTCATCTCTGTTCAGATGTTAAGTTAGTGTGCATTTGAAGCAGTAACTTTTTCTTCTTTAAAGATTGAAATAAAAATCACAGATAACTTGGCCCTTTTAATAATTAGATTATCCAGTTTAAAGCCATATGGTAAACCGACATTTTGAACAAATTGTGTGTCTGTGAATCTGTGAGTAAGAGAAAATAATCTGGCTTTCTGCTGAAATAGTAATTTGTTTGAACAACCCTCATGAAATGTAGAGTTCTGCAGCTTTGCTGTGCTCCCTCATTGTTGTTTGCATAGTTTATGTTTAAAAATGAGAGCCACAACACAGGAGTTGTATTTGTATGCCATCAAGTCGGTTCTGATTTATACTGACCCTGTCATAGGTTTTACAAGGCTGTAAAGCCTCATCTTTCTCCTCTGGAGTAGCTGGTGAGTTTGTACCACCGACCCTGCAGTTCTAAGTCCCAGGGCTCTCACGACACAGGGATTATTATTATTATTGAATGCTGTCAAGGTGGTTCCGACTCATAGAGATCCTGTATAGGGTTTCTGAGGAGTAGCTGGTAGGTTTGGAGTCCAGTGCTGACCCTGCAGCACCACACCGAAAGTCCAAACGTAGGGATAAGGCTGTAGTAAGAAGCACTGATGTCAAGAGGCAGAAGAGAATTTTCTGTTCCTGGTGTGTTGGTTACTGACAAAAAGATAAGCAACCGTATATAATGTCAGTACTGTGTACAGAATGTTTAAACCAATAACTAGTTACCCATTTAGCATAAACTTTGGGTAGGTAACTCTTATAAAAATAATACCGACTGTGTATTGAACTTTAGAGTTGTGTGTTGTTGAGATGGCGAGAGTGGTAGTAACATCTCAGTAAGAGTAAAGGACAACAAGGACTGGGAGTGAGTGTTAACAGTGTTAGGGAGGCAATGTGACCATAGGTGAAAAGAAAGGACTCTGGAGTCAAGCTGCCTGAGTTGAAGTCTGGTCTTCCTCATATTTTCTTGGCAAGTTACTTCACTTTCCTGTGCTTCTATTTCCTTGAAGATTAAATGAGATGATGCACATAAAGTTCTTGGGTCGGATATAAGCATTCAATAAATGTTAACTAATCATATTACAGAGAAGAAATTATTAACTTGTAATATTTCAAATGGTTTATTATTACAACTTTGATTTAACAAACGTTAATATATACAACTGTAAACATGCAAAATAATGATGTCAGGAATTGTTGGGATTGCTATTATTATAACTAAGCCATATGTGTGTTCAAGAGGCTTATAATTGGGGAGAAAGATATATACAGATAAATAATGGGCAAGCAGTATCGTAGGAAAGATAAAAGCAAAATTATTTGAACTTGCAAAACGAGTGATTTCTGTCGATAACAGTAGTACAGAGAGACCTCACTAAGATGGTATTTGAATTGGGATTTGAAGGGGAGTAGAATTGACAAATGAGTTTAGCCTCTAGTTTAAATCAGGTTTTAAATGGGTGAGCATTGATTACAAAATCCAAGCAAAGGATGAAACTGGTAGTGATATAAGAAATTGGTACGGTTTTTCTACTGATTGTGGAAATAGACCAAAGATGACTACAGTCTCTGTGGCTTGGAGGTCTGTGGTAGTGATGAGGCTGTGTTGATTCTAAAGACAGTATGCGTCATGGAAGGAAAGTTTTTTTTGAAAGAACAGACTCTGAACCTTTTTATTTGCTAGGCGAGAGAGAGTCTTGTAGTTGTTATTTAGTAGTTTAGGTTAGAAATCATGGATTTTCAAACAAATGTTCAAGCCTTGGGAATATATAAGATTTCTAGGAAAAGGATGTTTAGTAACAAAGCCTTGGGGTTATTTATAGTCAAAGGACAAAAATAGAAAAATAGGAAAGTGTAATGTGATTGATTGCAAGGATAATATTTTGAGCAATAGACTGTGGGCTTTGGTACAAAGATAGAATAGGATGAAGACTCAGAAAGTTGTCTATGGGAATTATAAGGTTATGGGCGATCCCTGGCAATAGCTTATTCAAGAGAGTGGGTAGGATAATAGCTAGACTATAATTATTTGGGAAGTGATGACGAGAAAGTAGGGAATGAAATAATGAATGATGATACTTTAGCTTGACGGGAAAGATTTTATTGATTTGCTTTTTTTTTTTTTTAAACTTGTAAGTAGAAGAAATTTTAACTTGGAGGATGTCAAGAAAAATAGGAATTAAGGAGGAACTTGGAAGATGTGAGGAGGAGGAAGGAATAGAGCAGTATCCTAGAGGCATTGAGGTGGGAGAGGCCAGTGTGGTTCTGCCTGAAGATGAGTTGCCAGGATTTGCCATGCTTGAGAGTTACTGCAATGAGTAGAACTATTTACTTATTGCCATGTTGGGGATCAGCTGAATTAATTCTTCTCATTGGATTTGTCTTTATTTTGTGGCAACGAAGAGGATGGATAAGAACTGTTACTGAGGGGTACTGCATAGTGAAGTACTTAGTCCCACCATGTTGATGCCTTTTTTTTTCCCATGGGGAGCGGGTGTTCTTGTTTTTGTAAATTTATCATTGGAGAATTTGAAAGTAACATGGAATTGGCTGTAATAGTAAAACTAATGTTCTTGCTTGTTTTTAGTGGCCACTGCAGCTTCTTTTCACACTAAAGATTCTAACAGAAAACCTTTAACCAAAAGTCAGACCTGTTTAACATCCTTAAATTCTGTAGACATTACTTCCTCCAAAGCAAAAAAAGGAAAGGAGAAAGAAATTGCCAAACTAAAACGACCTACAGCACTTAAAAAGGTAAATTTTAAAAAATTCAGGAGTATGTGTTTTACAGAATAAGATTTAAATCTGTTTTGTTAAAACAAATTGTTTAGAAGTCTTCTTAGACATACATGAGTCTTTATAGTTAATTTGAGGTTGGAATGTAGTAGCATCATGGCTATCTTTGTATGGCACAAACTTCAAATATTTAATATCTAAAGATGCTGGGGCCTAGAAATTGGAAGTCCTGGACTCTAATAATAACTTCAATGCCTACTGTGTAGTTTACATAAACTTTTTCTTTTCATCTTCCTTAGCTGGAATTGGGGATATTATCTGCTCTGCTTTGGTAGTATTCAGATTAGAATGAGATAATCCATGTCCAAATTAGTAAAAACTGTGAAATGGTTAATAACATGTAATTCTGTAACCTTATTTCCAAACTTTATTTTAGCCATATTTTGGGGAAACCCTCTAGTCTATCATCCATGATTTATTTTCTTCTTTTTACTATGGGCCAATAAAATTCATCATTTCAAATCCATCAGCTGTGTCTTGAAAAACCTATACAGGGTTTCTTTGAATCAGAAACGACTTAACAGCACTTAACAATAGAAATAACAATCACATGTTTATTCAATGCTTTAATGTTGATGTCCAGGAAATCACAACTTCTTTCCAACTTGGAACAATTCAGATAAAATTGTATCAGAGGACTTCAAAAAGTTTGTGGAAAATGGGATTTAAAGATGATGTAATTTTCTCATGAATTTTTTGAAAGCCCTCTCATATATAAAAAATAGCTCTACGTTGTTGCTCACAACATATTTACTTGTCAGCTAGCACTCAATAACTTGTTAGTAAAATGAATTAATTTTAACATCATATTAGGCTTATTCGAAACAAAACAACCATCTAAAAATCCATTCATTTTGAGAGGAAATTAAAGCAATAAAAATCCATAAAAGGAATGCTGTTATACTACTCAGCACTTTTCATCTATAAGCAGCTGGCTTTATATAACATTTTAGCTGTAACGTAGCAACAGTGTCATTAAGGTAAATCTTAGAACTTCAGGGCTGCATGCCATTTTGTATGTTGCTTTTCTGTAGCATGGAGATAATACCAGCAGGATGAATGTTTGACGTTATTGCCATTAGATCCAAGTGATAGGGAAATGATGGTTGCAAATCTGATGTGAATATTGATATTTGTATCATAAATCTTGCAGTAGTATTTTAACACAAATTCAATAAAATACAGATGAGACTTATTTGGGAACGTCTGTAGTTTCCAACATTAAATCTCTAAGCAAAGATTGGGGAGTCCTTTATGCAAAAGAAAGCAAAGCAATGAAAGGGATTGATAAAATCATTCCACTTGAGTTCTTACTGACTCCCAAGGAGATTTTGAATAAACATTAGTTAATAGTGGTCGTTTTTTTTATATGTAATACTCTTGATTTCTCAGAGTTTTCTTTTTAGCAAAGAAATAAATACATGAATAATCTGCCTAGACTTTGCCATTTTACTCATTGATAGATCCAAAATTTGACGAATAGTGTTTATTGCAGTGTATTGCTTAATATCACTTACAACCTCATTGTTATGTTTTTGTGTTTGCCTGAGGTGCATACATTATTTTTTTTCCTTTTTATTGTGTAAGGTGAAATTTTACATAAGAAATAAGGTTCCCCTTCCACAATTTTTATATTGGGTACAGTTTTTACATTGTGTCTGCATTCTTGTTATTTCCATCCTGTTGGTTCTGTTCTTTTTCCTGGATCTGGCTCCCCTTCCCCTTCCTGCTTTTGTTTTTGGGTAAATGTTGACTGCTTGGCTTCATATATTCACCCAGAATTTAAAAGAATGAATGAAATATGGTCTGAAAACTGGTGTTCTATGGTTTAGTCGCCTCCCTTTCTTTATTTTAGATACTGTACTCCAATTTACAGTGCCAAAATTACATTCACCCTTTTGCCAATCAGTTTCTTTTTTTTTTTTTTTTTTAAAAAAAAAAGCTTTAAAATATGTTAAGTGCCATTAAGTCTGTTCAACTTATAGCAACCTTTTATAGGGTTTCCAACACAAAACTGGTGGGTTTCAACCGCCGACCTTGTGGTTAACTTAATCCTATAGCATCTTCCCATGCATTGTTATTAAGTGCCATTAGCTGCCCACTATAGGGTTTCAAGGATTTGAACTGACGACCAACCTTGTGATTGGCAGTCCAGTGCTGATCTTACAGCACCACACCATGTAGTCAAATAAAATTCTTGTGACCAATTAACCTATGTAAAAATGTACGTTGTTATCATTCAGTACATACTTAAGAGTGATCACTAAAGACTGGTAATGACTTCTAGGTTATTTTGAAAGAAAGAGAGGAAAAGAAAGGCCGTTTAACTGTGGACCACAATGTTCTGGGATCTGAGGAACCAGTAGAAATGCACTTAGACTTTATTGATGATTTGCCACAGGAGATTGTTTCCCAGGAAGGTAAGAACTTCCTTTTTTCTCTAGTTTGATGGAATGGCCCAGAGATTTTTTTTCCCCTTTTAGTGTGCGTACTTTTTCTTAATCTTTTACAATAATGGTTCTATGTAGTATTTCTCCTTTTGTGACTAATTAAACTCAGCATAATGTCCTCAAGGTTCATCCATGTTATGTGGTGGCTTGCAGCTTCCTTGTTATTCTTCAAGATAGCGTACTAGTCTGTTGTGTATGTTTTACAATTTGTTTATCCATCCTTCCATTGATGGCCCAGAGTATTTTAATTACACATTTCATTACTAGTTATGCACCTAACTGGAGAATGTACTTCACATTCTATCTAAATTTTCTTCATGTTATTGAGATTGGTTTCTTTTGATGATGCTTGTGGGGAGATCAATAAAATGATGCTTGTGGGGAGATCAATAAAAAAATGTTGTTATAACATTAGTGAGGGTTCAATCCAGAATTTGTTATAAGCTCTCAAATTCATGACTACCACGAATATTGAGATTTCCTCTCTAGCTATCACAAACGTCTTACATTTTTTTCTTTAATGTTTAAAACATTACTGACTATCCTCCTTTTTAGGGGCAGTTTTCATTAATTCGTTTTTGTTACTTCAATGGAATTAATGCATATTCTACAATGAATTGTTGTTAAGTTCCACCAAGTTGATTCTGAGGCTTTAAATCTTTGTAGGGACAGAAAACGTTATCTTTATCCCGCAGAGCGTCTGGTGGGCTTGAATCATGGACCTTGTGGTTCGCATTCCAGTGTTTATTGTAGAGAGTTGCAGATCTGACTGCAGTGTAGAAGCCAGCTGGTCCGTCAAATTCCGTCTTATACGATAGTGACTCCAGTTGGTTCTTGAGCAAAATTACAGATTTCTTCTAAAATTTATACTATAAGGAAAGAAAAAATTCTGAGAGACCTGGCTAGGTTCTTTTTCATTCCTGGTTCTTCTAGTTTTTGTAACACGTTTAAAGCTTATTTACATATTTATTAAGCAGCAGTGTTCTGTTGTATTTTAGAAATGAGTTTCCTTCTAAGGATTGTTCAACTATGACATATTTGGGTAGGATTAGCCTTTATTCTCAATTTAATGTGAAACCCTGAATAGTTAGACATCACCATTCTTAATTTAGGAATTCTTTATTGAACATCTATATGTGAGTTTAGTAATTGCAGGAAGGGGTGATGGGTAATTAGTAAGATTTATAGTCAGCTGGTTATGTTATCAAAGAATTTGTGATAGAGATAAGATATATGTGTGTGTGTGTGTATATATATATATATATAACTTTGCTAGTTGCTTAAATTTACAAATTTTTAACTTATTTGTTGAGTTCATATGGAAACAACATTCATACGTTTTTCTTTAATTTAAATCCTTTAGGAATACGTGCTTTAGATACACTAGTCTCCTTTTAATCTCCTTGTAGGCTGTGCTTCATATTTAAGAGTATATTTTAGCAAGTAGCTAATAGGAATATTTCTTTTTTGTAGTATGTGAATATTGTTAATTTGTAATATGAAAAATATTCAAGTTTGTTAGCTTCCAGAGAATTTTGGAATGACTTAAAAGGCAACTGCCATTCTAAATTATTTTGATCAATATAGAGCTTAAGTTTCTCAGTTTTCCCCCCTTCTTCTTCATCTCCATAGATGCTGGACTGAGCATGCCCAGTGATACATCCCTCTCTCCAGCAAGTCAGAATTCTCCTTATTGTATGACCCCTGTGTCACAAGGCTCTCCTGCTAGTTCCGGAATAGGCAGTCCAATGGCGTCTTCAACAATAACCAAAATTCATAGCAAAAGATTTAGAGAGTAAGTTTTATAATTATTACGGCGGTTGACTAGGTTTAAGTGTTTTGATTGTAGTTCTGAATTTAGTATTGTCCTTTTTACTCAGTTGGTCAAGTAGACAAAACAATAGAAATCTTTAGGTACTTTAGCGTTTGTTGAACTGCTTGTTTTATTATATCCTAAGCATTTTCTTTCTGCCAACTGTCAGTGTTCATGTGAGAGTGACCTATTAGTAAACATATTCTTTTTATATTTGCATATTGATATCTTATTATATCAATATTGTGTATACCCTGGAAGGTCTAGCCTTGTAACATCTGCTACCTACAGTGCACAGTATGAATTATGTTTTTGAGCAAATATTTCAAAGTTTTAAAATTGAGATAATTAATTTGGGAGATAATAAATATAATCTCTGAATAACCTTAAACTGACAGTTACTGTTGTGACTGGCTTTAGGATTTGAATATTCATGTAGATGACGTAATTTTACCTTTGAAAAAGACATCTGATAGAATAACAGAAACAGTATAATGTAGTACAATGGATGAGAATCTGAGTCAGATTGGTTTGTTCTCTTCCTTTTTCTTACACCATTGTTTTTCAGCAAATACTTGTCTAAAATTGTGAAGTCAATTAAATGTCAAATAGCAGATGTCTAACAAATGAAACACTTGGGGAGTAAAATGTTGCATATGTATGGAATAAAACAGATTGAGGGGAAAAAAGAAAGGAAAGTTTTGGTTTTCTGATGTTTGATTGTATAATTGCATTCTTTAATTTTGTATTTTTAAGCTATGATACTTCATTTTTATTCCCAAAATCTGTAGTTATTTCAGTTTCTTCTGAATGTAGTGTCTTCCTTGTACTTATTTAACATTTTCCATATAAACATGAAAGACGAAGAAACCCAGCAAATTTATTTGTTTTTGCACTGAATAAGGGTGGGCCTATGTTTTTCTAGTATATAATGCAACGTGGAAGTGGAAAATTGCTTGTCCGGTTATTTCCAGATATATCATACCAGTTATCCTTGGTAAAGTACCTGCCTATGGTAGAGATGAGGAGGTATGTCCATGTGAATACTTCCTTTTCCTTGCAATAAAGTGGGCTACCAATTAAAAAAAAATTTGTGTGTGTGTGTGTGTGTGTATTATAGCAATATATGATCTCACAAAGAACCTCATTCTATTATAATAGCATGTGACCATTACCTCAAAGTCTCTTTGGTTTTAGGTTCAGTCTAATTATTGGGTTCTTGCTTCATAGCTATAGAACTTTAAAGCTCGCAGGATCATTGAGTAGATCCTACCTTCTTATTTTTATAGGTAAGTCAACCGATAACCTCGAGATTGCTACTTATCCAAGATTGGTGAATTAGGGTCTTCACTTAGCTTCTGTAAAATTATACTTCTTTCCTACTACAAGTAACTTTCATACTCATTTGGAATGAAATAACTTTATCTCTCCATATCAGTAACATAATACTTGTTTTAGCGAATAGCAAGCTAGCACTTGATTTTCTTAGGAATGTAATAAATGGAGTTTCAAGAGTACTTTCCTGAAATTATCTTTTATATAAAAGCCAGTCTATTGGAATTCAGAAACAATGACAATCTAAATCACTTTTTTTGTTTTTCTAAATTGTCTAAAGGTTTTGAAACTTGAGTTTTGATGAAAACTTCTTACTGGATATATTTATATTTACAGAAAATTAAATAAGGACCTATGTTTTGCTTTACTTTTCAGGTATTGTAATCAGGTTCTCTGTAAAGAGATCGATGAATGTGTGACTCTTCTTCTTCAAGAGCTTGTCAGTTTCCAAGAACGCATTTACCAAAAGGATCCTGTAAGAGCGAAAGCAAGGAGGAGACTGGTTATGGGTCTGAGGGAGGTTACTAAGCATATGAAGTTGAATAAGATCAAGTGTGTTATAATTTCTCCAAACTGTGAAAAAATTCAGTCAAAAGGTATGAGCATTTGGCTTTGAGAAGTTTTGATATGTATTTAGTGTAAATCACTGTAGGTGTTACAGTGAATTTTAAAGTGGAAGTCATATGTCTTTCTCAGTAGAGCATAGGTATGAAATAAAATAGTGAGTATGAAGGAAGAAAACGTGAATCTTCCAATATGAAAATTAAGTAGTATAATCGAGTATAATTAAGTAGCATGGGGACGAGTGCATGCCTTTACCTCTGTAATTATGCTCTGCTTTTTAAACTTTTGCATTACTTTCTTCTTAGGTTCCTTTCCTCTTAAGAATTAGAACAATGATGAAAGTTTCTGTTACTACTTTTGTTAGAAACTTCTCTCTCAGAAATCAGTGCTTACACACTGAATCCCTGGGGTGAGCTAGTAACTGAGCACTTTACCGTATCACCCACCCTTATGTAGCCCTTTTGGTGGAAGAGCATTGAGTAGCAGTACTAGTGGTAAGCACATGTGGAGGAGAGACACCAATAAAATCAGCAGTGTGTGTATAATCTGTCTCATTACCTTGTAATAGTTTACTGTTGAGCTGAAAAAGAGCCCATTGTAATTAATTTATTTTGAATAAGTGTTTGTTGAATTGAAATTTGACAGTATGCTAATGTCGATGGAGAAACAAAAATATTTGTGAAGGAATCTGGAAAGACCATGTGAACATATAGACCCACGTATAGTGCAGATTCAGTTAGGAGTGTGGAACAGACATTTCTAGACTCTTCTGATAATGTGTTGTCTGCTTTAGTTGTTGGATGTTAAATTAGCTTAATTTAGGAAATAATTCAATTAAAATCTTGATGTGTACTGACTTTTTTCTTAGGTGGCCTGGATGAGGCTCTCTATAATGTCATAGCCATGGCACGGGAACAAGAAATTCCATTTGTTTTTGCTCTTGGAAGAAAAGCTCTAGGACGCTGTGTGAACAAGCTGGTTCCTGTTAGTGTGGTGGGAATTTTCAACTACTTTGGTGCTGAGGTGAGATTTCAGAAGACAAACCGCTCACACCCCTTAAGTAGCACATTTTTCTGTTGACACTTGCCCATGTCACGTGTGGGTGCATTTGAAGATGTGCGATGATAACTCTTTGAGAGAATGAAAAATTATCGTGTATTACATTTCATTTTTGTTGTTTGCTCTACCTGTTGTCGTTAAGTGCTGTTGAGTCGTTTCCGACTCATAATGATCCATAGTATATAGGGTTTCCAAGAAGTGGCTGGTGAGTTTGAACCGCTGACATTTTGGTTCACATCACCTTTGTGGTCCTGTGCTTTATTCCACAGCACCACACCAGGTAGTGCTGAAAACATTTTATAGTTCAAATTCTTTAGCATTTGGAAGAATTTAAGCTCTAATTTCTGCTATTTTCTTCAGGACTCATTTAGGTGTATTTGATAATTTATTCAATTGCTGAGTAAAAATACCCATTATTATGAAATGTAAAATAAATATTTCAGTGTATATTATGGGTTACATCCTTAAATTTAATGGCTTATCCTTTAAAAGATGAAATTGTTAAACTGGTACTCAGAATAGTTCTGCATTTATGATGCCTTTATCTCTGACTTTCATTCTTTTGCCTATAAGACCTGATCATATAAAGGTTAATCTAGAGCAGTGCTCATCAATGGGTAGCAATTGTATTTTATGAAGTTGATTTAAAGGTACTTTGTAGGAGGGTGGAACTAGATGGCAAAATAAGTAGACGCTCCCATTTACTCCCCTAGCAATTAATCTACTGAGCAGCAAATCAAAACAAACACAGAGTGGTATCTCAGAACTCCAGATGGCAGCTGAAGTGTCCTGGTGAGTCCAGAAGAAGGGGGAGGAGGAGCAGGAAGGCACAACAGCTGGAAGAACCTACCAGTTACCATCTGGAGCCTTCACTCATCACAGCCAGTTTGGGATGTGAATAGAAAACAACTCAAACAGGGAACACAGAAAAGCAGCTAATGTAAGAAAGCTGTAGCCCACATATTGAAACACTGCAGACGGACTGTAGGAGTTGTGGGCCAGGCAGTTGGGAAGGTGCAGAAGGCGACTGTAGGGCTATGAATCTTGCTGAGGCCTGAGATAGTTCAAAATGTGAAGCACCAACTATTCCTCCCACAGCCTTGTCTACTCACCCAGGTTTGATAAGTTGTTGAACTGGCCACACAGAACTCAGGTACCGAACTCACGGGTTTGAGTGGGGAAATTAGCAAGTTTAATACAGGATTGGAAAATGTTCAGGGCCTGATTCCAGTCAGCTGATTAATGCCCACAGGACACACCACTCCACTGTAAACATCAGCCTGAAGGCACTCAACTCCATCTCTGGGAGTCAATAAACCTAGCTCCCCTACTTAAGAGCCTGAAGCCACCCCGCTCTATAAGTAATCTTCCTGCCAAAAGCCACTCAGCTTTATTTGCTCTGTGGGCTGGGAAGTCCACAACTCTGTCTTGTGCTTTGGTTCTTGGTTTTGCTACTGCTGTTGCTACTTTGACATTCCTCGCATGTCACAGCTTTCTGTCCCTGGCTCAAGGATGCTCAGTGCACAGAGATTTCAAGGTCCAAAGGGTGCACTCCACTCCTGGGCTCTTTTCTTGAGGGTTGTGAGATCATCCGCCCCTCCTGACTCATTTTAAACCCAGATTAGAGTTCCAAGTTTTTACAATTATATTGGGCTCTGCTAACATCCACAGCTGAATCATACCATCGTATCATTATCCCACCTTCTCTTACCCAGACCCAGCAGTGCAGAAACATTGTTTGGTGGGAGTTATGGACTGTGATTAGAAAAGACAAGATGTAGGTACTTCATTACCCCATAGATGTGTCCCTAGCCCCTGGAAAACTGACAGGGAAGCAGGCCAAGAGGAATACTTAAGACAGACTGGCACAAGAGAAGGAAATGACTGGCTCCCTACTCACCACAGGACACTATGGGAGAATGTGTGTAGGGGCGCCTGTGAGGTAAACACATACTCTCCACCTTTGCCACAGGAAAATCAAGCCCATCATACACATGTGTGTTTGTGACCTGCTAATCCTTCTCCCATTCCCTGCATGTGTGTCCTGCGTGTGTGTACTGAATTCCAGAGCCTTCTGAATCAGCACGGAAAAAAAACCTGTAAAGTAAGAGTGCCTTCTAGTGGCTCTCAGAAGAAGGTACCAAGCCCACTGCCACTGAGGTGATTCTGACTGAGAGAACCTGTGTGGTGGAGTGGAGCTGCCTTGTGGCTCTCCCATGGCTGGGAGTCTGAAGGCAAGCTGCCACATCTTTTTCTATGGAATTGGGTGGTAGGTGCAATCCCTGGCCTTCGATTGGCATCTGGACATATGCCACTGTGCCACCAGGATACCAAATCAGAACAATTTCCCCCCAAAATCAGTATAAATTTAAAACAAAATCTAGCAATCAAAATGGCCTAAGTTTAGCAAAAACTAAACTTAAAATCACAAGAGAAAGGCCAATCAAAAACAAAAATGAAAAAGAAGATTTTTTTCCTATAGAGGATAGACTAATGCCAAAACTGATAATGTTCAGACTACAGTGCTAAATATGTTTAAAGAAGGGAAAAGGTACACAGTAAAACCTGTGTGATCATAAGGAACAAGTATATGATCTTTTCAGAGAATAAGCTCAATAATTAAAAATTGCAAAAAATACATCAAATTTACAAAAAATACGTGTAAAGTAAACTCCAACAGAAATGTGGAAGAGGGGGGAGCATATGAGAAACAGATATATTTTGTTATGGTTAGATGGTAACAGTTGTTCATAGGTTAAATGTTACTGTAATTTTCAGTTCTGTGATGTAATACATGTGGAAAATAAAAAAACCAAGTCCACTGTCATCTAGTTGACTCTGATTCATGTTATTGCAGCACAGCAGAATGAAACACTGCTCGGTCCTGTGCCAGCCTCACAGCTGTTGCTATGCTGGAGCCCATCGCTGCTGCCATGGCGGTCTTTCTCTTTTTCACTGACCTTCCTTTTTTGTTGAACTTTTATTGTGAATTGTGTGAAAGTTTACAGACAAGGTCATCAGTTTTACATTCAACAAATCATATATTTTGTTTCATCTCAGTGATTGCAGTCCCTTCCATGTAACAACAGTCATCCTACTTTCTTCCTGTTGTTCTTACTTCTATTTCATCCATCTTCCCATCCCTTCTCAACCCTTATATTTGCCAGTGTTTCAATGCAGCTTTGAATTCTTCCTTAACTATCATGATGATATGCTACCTCTTGAAATGGTTGAACATTAAGCATTTATTTTTGGTACAGCAACTCTATTCCTTCCATCTTCTTTTGATGGTGTCTGCGGTATTCATATTGTGCCCAAAGAAGCCTTCAGTATTGTAAGGCGAGACTTGGATTCTTTCTTCAGTTATTTCAGCTGGAGAAATGCTAAATGTTCTGTTCTCACCTTTTGGTTTTCTAACTCCAGATCTTTACATGTTTCATTATAATTCTTAGCTCGAGCTGCCTTTTTCTTTTCAGGTCTTTTATTTCCTCACTATTTCCATTTGCTTTAGCTTCTCTGTGCTTGAGCAAGTTTCAACGTCTCTTCATTTTGATATGTTCTTCCTTTCCTGTCTTTTTAATCAGCTTTTGCTTTTTTTACTGTATGATGTTCTTGATGTCATCCCACAACCATTCTGGTGTTCCATCATTAGTGTCTAATGCATCAAGTTTGTTTTTTAAATAGTCTCTAAATTCAAGTGGGATATGCTCAGAGTCATATTTTTGCTTTTGTGGACTTGTTTTATTTCCTTTAATGAAACTTCAGCCTGCACTTGGGATTTGAGCAGTTGCTGGTGTGTTTCTCAGTCTTCCGTGGCCTTGTTTTGACGTAAGATGTTAAGCTACTATTCTCTCTCTTCCAACTGATACAGTCAGTTTGATTCCTGTGTATAGTCGCCTTTTATGTTTTAAAAGTATTTACAATGAATAAATAAATGTTCTTGCAAAGTTTTATCATGTGATCTCTAGCATAATTTCTTTCATCAAGGCCGTATTTTGAAAACTACTATGAGTCAGAACTGACTCCATGGCACATAACAACAACAAAATCCTTCCTCTTTGTTAATGACTTTTGTATTCCAAATACGGTAAACAATGGATAAGTAAATGTTCTTGCAAAATTTTGTCATGTGATATCTAGCATATTTTCTTTCATCAAGGCCATATTTTGAAAACTACTTGTTCTTCCTCTTTGTTTATGACTTTTACATTCCAATCTCTGGTAATTAACCGGTGCATTTTGATTGCATGTTGAATCAGTTTCAGGCTGAATAAGTTGTAATTCTTCCGTTTTCTTCATTACTGACTTTAATGGTTGGTGCATAAGCTTGAATAGTAGTGGTATTAACTGATCTTCTTTCTAAGCCATATAGATATGATCCTATCACAAATATCATTGTACTGCAGTATCTTGAAGTGTTCTTTTTGACAATGAATGTGAATGCTGTTCCTCTTCAGTTTGATGTTCTTGGCATAATAAACCATGGTTGTGCTGGTGATGCGCCGTGGTGTCCGTTCTGACTCATAGTCACCCTGCGTAGGGTTTCTGAGGCTGTAAATCTTTACAGGACCAGATAGCTGTATCTTTCTTCTGCGGACCAACTAGTAGTTTTGAACTGCTAACCTTGAGATTAGCAGCCCAACTTTTGTAACCATTGTGCTACCAGAGCTCCTTTAATAAACCATATGGTTGTCTTATTCAGAATGGCCAATGCCAGTCCACTTCAGCTGACTGTGCCTAGTATATTGATGTTGATGCATTTCATTTCATTTTTGTCAACTTTCAACTTTCCTATATTCATACATCTTACAATATATGCTCTGATAATAGATGTTTGCAGCTATTTCTTTTCATCATGAGTTGTGTCCATAAGCAAATGAAGGTCCCAAAGCTTTATTCCATTAATGTCATTATGGTCAACTCTACTTTGAAAGGCAGCTCTTCAGCAATCATATTTTGAGTGCCTTCCAATGTGGAGTTCATCTTCTGACACTATATCGCAAAATGTTCTGCTGGTGTTCATAAGATTTTCAGCAGCTAAGCATTCAGGATTGCCTGCCTCTCCTTCTTCTTAGTCTATCTTAGTCTGTAAGTTCTGCTGAAACCTGTTTACTGTGGGTGAACCTGTTGTTAAGTGCTGTTGAGTTTGTTCCTAGTCTTAGCATCCATGTATAGGGTTTCCGAGGTGTGACTGGAACCACCAACTTTGCTGTTGGGAGCCCATTGCTTCCAGTATCACAGCGGCACAGAGCCCAGCAAGTACAACAAACGACAGAGTGATCTTATAGAAGTTTTTCAAGACTGTTAATCATTATGGGAATAGAAAGCCTCATCTTTTCCCTATGGGGAGTGGCTTGTGAGTTTGAACTATTGACCTTGCAGCTAGCAGTCCAGTGCTTATTATACAGTGTTACTGGTAAATCACTGAGAAAAACATTTAGAAGAACAGAAGGAAATCCAAAAGATTTGTCAAGTACAGTTGAAAACAAATTAATAATAAAAAAGACACACTTAAAAACAAATAGCAAAATGAATGAGGTAGTCACTTTATTTTCAGTAATAACCTTACATGTAGATGGTCTAAGCACCTCATACAAAAGGAAGATGGAGAAAAATATTCTGTATAAACTGTAAACAAAAGAGTAGGCATGCCTTAATGATGCCAGAAAAAAAACAAAACAAAGGACATTATATGATAGTGCAGGGTCTATCCAGTAAGAAGACATAACAGTTATGAATATGAGGAGGCTTCAGAAAGTTTATGGAAAAATCACATTACCTTTTGTTTTTCCATAAAACTTTTTTTGAAGCATCCTATGGTAGCGTAGTGGTTATGAATTGGGCTGCAAACTGCAAGGTCAGCAGTTTGAAACTACCAGCTGCTCCATAGGAGAAAGATGAGGCTTTCTGCTCCCATAAAGATTTACAGCCTCGGCAAACCCTGTTCACGGTTGCTATGGGTCGGAACTGATTCGACGACACTTAACAACAACAGCATGGTACCTTAGATTTACTTGATATGACTTTTCTATCTGACATCGTCTAAATTCTCACCAACGAAGTGATTGGATGTTATTGTGTGCCATTGTGTTGATTGCAACTCATAGCGACCCTGTATAGGGTTTCTGAGGAGTAGCTGGTGGGTTTAAACTGCAAATAAGGTGTACAGAACTCTAAGCATGGGATTTGGTTAGTTTTGCCATTCTACTAGGTTTAAAAGGAGCCATCTCAGATGTAGGACTGGACGGTCCCAGGAGCATCAAGAAAGAAGAGCATGAATGGAGTGTGAAATCCCTACATATAAAAGCGGTGGTGGCAGTGGTGGCGACACGAAGCAGCTGTCGGCATCTAGGCCCATGGATGGAGTAAAGCTGAGTGCCTCTGGCCTAGAGTGAGGAGTGCTTGTAGTATGGCAGATGGGAGCATTCCTGACAAGAACTGCTACATACTGAGTTGTTTCTGAACTGTACCCTGTTCACTTCCCTAATCCCATAATTGTGAGTATTGTTATGAGATCTCTGTGGCCACTGCAATGGATTATTGAACCTGGATGTGAAGCAGAGAGTGCTGTGGGAGGGATGGTTGGTGTCATAATAAGGTAAAGAAAGTTGTAGGGTAGAGGCATGTCTGACACCCTCCCCTTTCCCCCACCCCCCACTTCATAGGAATCAGCCTTGGGCTGATTTTGAGTGTGATTCTCTTGTGCAGCGAGAGGAAGTCAGTCATGGCTCCCACATGGTTTTTGTACCTCCTTCATATGCACCTAAAAGCAGTGCCACAAAATACATGAAACAAATGCTGATGAATATGAAAGAAGAACTAGATAGATCAATCATGAACTCTGTGCACATGAGCACACCACGTTCAGTTAGTCGGACACCTTCAGAAAAGACTACTGAGGTGATTGAGAATTTAAATACAACCACACACTACTTGGGTTTTACAGACATGTCGGACAATCCACCCAGCATCAGAACAACACGCATTCTTTTCCATCTCATATGGATCATTTTAGAGTAGACAGTAATGTGTCGACAAATTTTTAAAAGATTGAAATTATACAAATTTATTTTTGTTCTTTGGCTATAACAGAATGATGGTAGAAATCAACAACAGCGAAAATTAAGGGGACCAGGGGAGCAACACTGTATGTGTGTATGTGCGTATATACACACATACATATATACGCACATACTACTGAAAAATCCTGGAGTCCTGGTGTCGCGCTGTGGGTTAATGTGCTGGACTGCAAGGTCAATTTAAATTGAAACATTGGCGGTTCAAGCTCACAGCCGCTCCTTGGAAACACTATGAGTTGGAACCGACTGAAAAGCACTTAAATAAACAACCACAACAACTAAAAAAATGATTGAGTCATAGAAGAAATCAAATGTGATATAAAATTTCTAGAATCGAAAGACTAACAAAAACATATCAGAACTTTTGCGATAGAGCAAAAGCAGTACACAGGGAAATTCATGCCAATAAATGCCTGCAATAACAAACTGACCCAAAATTATTAACTTAAACTGACAATTGAGCCAATAGGATGAGCTGACAAAGCCAAGAAGTATGAGGGAAAAAGAAATAATAAAGATCTGGACAGAAGTAAATACACAATAAAAAACTATAGAAAGAATGAACAAAACCAGAAGCTGACTTTCTGAAACTAACAATAAAATAGACAAACTATTAGCGAGATTAATAAGAGGAAAAAAAAAGAGGCAAATAACCAAATTCAGAAGTGAAGTTGGTAGCATCAGACTGATCCAACAGATAAAAAGGTCATACCTGATTATTGTGTTACTGTGTGAAACTGCTCCAACAAATACGAAAACGTAATGGGAAGGATAAATTCCTAGAAATGTAATAAGTGTGAAGACTAACAAAGATGTAGAAAATTTAAGCAGACTCACTACAAAAAATTACAGTTGTCATATACAAAACTGCCCGCAAAAATGCCCAGGACCAGATAGCTACCCTGGAGAATTCTACCAAACATGTAGAGAAGAGATGACTACAGTCTTCCACAGTCACTTCCAAACCACAGAAGAGGAAGGAACACTTCTGGCGTTTTTCCATGAAGCCAATATAGCTGATACCTAAACTAGGTCTAGGCAAAGTTTATCCCCCCAACAAGAAAGTTAAAACAGGTTTCCCTGTTGAAAGCAAAGAAAAGTAATGGAAAACGAAGATACATAGAAACAATTAGTTCAGTGGACTAATGGACCACACAAACATAAGTTTCCATGACCCTAAGACCAGAAGAAATAGATGAAGCCCAGCTACCACAACCAATTGCTCTGGTTAGAAGATAATAGGTAGAACTGGAGGAAAACATGGAAGAAAAAAAATTCTTAAAGATCAGGCATTCTGGTTGGATGGAGACTGATGGAATTCCCAAGACTGGTCCTTCCTCATGAATTCATGCCCATACCTCAATTTCAGCCAAAACAATAGGTTAAGGGGAACCTTAACATTAGGAAACTTCACACTCCTTAGTATGACCAACCATTTGAGATCAAAGGGCAGATTTGCCCAATGACAAAGTTGTTCAGAAGGGTTAAAAGGAATGGAAACAGAGCAATGGGATGATTGATGTTTCATTGTGAGGATTGCAATCATTGAGATGACACAAAATGTGTATGGGGTGTTTAATGAAAAACTGATGTCAGTAAACCTTTACCTAGCTTCAAAATAAAAAGGAAAAAAGAAAGAAAATTACAGACCAATATCCCTCATGAATGAAGATGCAAAACTTTTAAGTAAAATTCTAGCCAGCAGACTGAAAGCAATATGTCAAAACAAGAATACACCATGACCACAATCAAGTCGGATCATATCAGGAGTACAAGCATGGTTCAAGATTAGAAATCAACCAATATAATCTACCATGCAAATAAACTAAGGGAAAGAACTATATGATCATATCAATCCATTCAGAAAAGGAATTGGATAAAATTCAACACACTTTCCTGATAAAAACTGTCAGCAAAATAGGAGTAGAAGGGAAAGTTATCATCATAAAGAGCATATATGCAAAAACAAGTAGCCAGCATTATATTTGACAGAGAAAGGCCAAGAATGGGAATGAGACAAGGATGTCCATTATCACCACCCTTAGTCAATATTGTGCTGAAAATCCAGATAAAGCAATAAGACAAGAAAGAGAAAAGTGCATGAGTGTTTTCTTTTGGAAGGATCAGCACAAAGCTGATTCCTATGATGCTGAAGTTAAAGATGTCCCAGATGTCTAATTTTTCCAAACTGTTGCTTCGAAACTCACCTACTCATCCCTTCAGTACTCTCCCTCCTGTCTTTGAGTTGCATGATTCACTGGTAGATCTCAGACCTCAAGAACTGCCAAGAAAGGGGCTAACATGGTTGTGGAGGCTGAGGAGTCCCAAGTCCATGGATTGGATATCAGTTTGGAGGCTTCTGCCCTTGTGGTTGCAGGGACTGGTAAACCTAAAGTGATTCTACAGATAAGTGTAATCATGATAACAGATTCCAACAGCATTCTTTTCTGAAATGGAAAAACTTGCCCATATGTTGAAATTGTACTGTCGTCTTATAAAAGTCTTGGTTTGGTGCTGTAGGGTAAGCACTGGACCGAAAGAGTTTAAACTGCAAGGTTGGCAGTTCAAACTCACTAGCCGTTTCTTGGAAACCTACACAAGGGTCACTATGAGTTGGAACCGTCTTGACAGCACTTAACAGCAACAACACCACCAACAGTTTTTATAAAAGAGGAATCATATAATACTTGCCCTTTTGTTAAGTGCCATTGAGTCAGTTCCCAACTCAAAAGGACTCTGTATAGGATTTCTGTGGAGCAGCTGGTGGGTTTGAATTGATGACCTTGTAATTCCCAATTCAGTGCTGATCCTACAGCGCCACAGAGAGATACCAATGTTCGTTGGTGATTATGAGGTAGAGGAGGAGGGAGAGGAAAGTACACTTTAGATTTTAGAGTCTTGTTTTTTTGGTGATGGGAAAAATGGCACCAAATGTGGATGTAGTAAGCACAGTACAACCAAAGAAAAAAACAAGTGTATGAGCATGTAGGAGTGGGCATGGTGTGGGTAGATTCAGGTATGTGTGTGTGTAAGAAAAGAGAAGTATTTGTAGGTACACATAACTGTAAATGTGGGTATGGGCATGCCACTTAGGTTTTTTCTTCTAGATACTTCCAAAAACATTTAAGTTTATGCACTAATGACAAGGCCTTGTTAAAACATTATGCTGTGCTTTTTCTCCCATTGTCTAAAATAATAAAAATATGTGTATATGTGGACATACCTTATTTTTACCAGCTGGTGATATAACAATTAAGTGCTTCTGCTAACTGAAGGACTGGTGGTTCAAATCTGGCCCTCAGCTGTGCAGGAGAAAGACCTGGCATTCCACCCTGTAAGGATTACAGTCAAGTGAGCATTCGGTTGGGTTTGTTGCTGTTAAGTGCCGTCGAGTTGGTTCCAACTCATAGTGGCCCTGTGTAAGGTTTCCGAGGCAGTAAATCTTTACTGGATCAGGAATCCACATCCTCCTCTCATGAAGTGGCTGGTGGGTTCTAATTGTCAGTCTTTTAGTTTGCATTTAGTGCTCATCCTATAGAGCCATCACATCCCAAATCTGTTGTATTAACACCTAGGACTCTTGTTAATCCTTGATGGAGGTAGGGTGAAAGGGTCATGTTCTTTCAGAGCAATCATGTATTGCTCTTGGTTTCAATGCTATTTACATGTGTTCGTTTGTAAATAAGTCACTGAACTACACACTCAACATTTATGAAATTTTGTTTATTTTATACTTCAAATAATAAAAACAAGGAAAAACAAAAGAGTGCACATACGCGGTCGAGAAAACCCTATGAGGCAGTTCTGTTCTGTCTCGGGGTCGCTGTAAGTCAAATTCAACTAAGCAACTCTCCAAAATGTGTGGGTGTTTTGTATTGTGAATATAAATGAAGATGTTAATATGAATAGAAGATTGCTAAAATATGACATAAGAACCACTAAAAGTAATTGTGTCATATTTTAATCATTGTGAAGACACCAGTTACCTATACCATTACTGACTTTGGTTGTTAAGTTCTAACAAATGAAAATTATACCGAACTTTAATTTTTTTGGATATTAGCATCTTTTCTTACATTCAAGGACATTTTCCTGCATACTCTTTTCCTTATATTTCATTGTAGCAAGATTCTGTACTGCTCTTGGAACAAGCCTTTTATTTTCATATCACGTTGCCTTCAGTTCATTGATTTGCCCTACTTAGATAAGTATGCACTTTCTCCAACTCTTAAAATTGTACTTGTTTTTCAAGGCCATATTAGTTGCCCTCTTCTTTCATGAACTCACTGATGCTCAGCAGATAGATTTGATGTCTCATTCAAAACACATTTTGTTTTTTCAAGGCATTTATGGTGTTGTGCCGAATGAATAGCTTTCTCTTGTTTTTGCCTTTCAGCTGTCTTTCGATAAGAGTTGGTGTTCCAGGCATCTTTGTACTCTCTGTAGTGCCAAACATTACATAGAGGGTGTATTTATTGAATTAATAAAATCTATAAGAACTTTTCAAAAGCATATTTAGTGACTAAAGGGATTCAAGAAATTTCCTTAGGCTTCTGAGAATTAAATAAAAATATATGTTACAAGGTATTTGATAAGGTTCTGTGGTTTGAATACCATTTGTGTTTTGTGCTGGTTAGAAATGTACTTGTCCCTGGAATAGTGGGTATATTGTCAGTTAAAGACTAATAAAATAGACTAACTGGAATCTCTTGTTGGTTATTTTTAGAGCCTGTTTAATAAGTTAGTAGAACTTACTGAAGAAGCCAGGAAAGCATATAAAGATATGGTTGCAGCAATGGAGCAAGAGCAGGCTGAGGAAGCCTTAAAAAATGTGAAAAAGGTACCCCACCACATGGGGCATTCTCGGAATCCCTCTGCAGCAAGTGCGATTTCTTTCTGCAGTGTTATTTCTGAACCCATCTCTGAAGTAAATGAAAAGGAATATGGTAAGCTGTTACATACCATTTTAAATGACTTCGTTTTTTCCCCTAGAAAATCATTTTGTTTTTACCTTGGTTCATCATTATCAAATTTTGTTTTAAAAAAAAATGATATGGGAAATTATGACACTATTTGGGGCTGAGTCTTTGTCTGAGACCATGGAATTTGCTCACATTTTCAAAACATTAAAAAAAAAAAAAAAAATCCCAAGGAGAGTTAGAAGCAGGTGCACCATACCTGTGACCTTAGCGAGCACCCACTATGGCGGTGTAATTTTATTCTAATATTTTATACTCAGTTATTAAAATTTTGTTTTTACTAAGTAAAATAATGTCTCAAATACGGTTCAGTCTAAGTTTGTAAAATCTGTACATGTAACATTTATTTTTAGTTAAATGTGATTGTGGTCGAAGGAAGTATATAAGAAATACTTTTTACAATGTTTAAAATAGCATTATTTACTTCACCCTATGGGGTGGCTTCAGAAATTCATAGACAACCCATTTTTTCCAAAAACTTTTTTAACCCCTTCATGTATATACAGTTCATTTGTTTTTTGTTTTTTTCTATAATGCTTTGAACTGCTAAGTTTCCTTTCTTGATTGAGTTTCTGATTTATTTCCCTTATTCTTTTTTTCCTCCCTCATCTTGGTCTCTTGTTATTTCCTTTCCTTTTCTGCTTTTAATGTATCTGAGATCTTAACAAGTAGCTTGTTGCCATCTCAAATTTAGAAAACTGAGTCCATCATTTTCTTTCCTTTTTTGCGCTGTAGGTTAATGCACTTGCAGGGTCGGTGTGAACTGCAGGGTTGGCAGTTCAAGCTCACCAGTCACTCCTCTGAAACCATATACAAGGTTGCTATGAGTCAGAACCGACTTGATGGCATTTAACAACAAGTCTGTTGTTGTTAGGTGTACTGAATTGGTTCCAACTCATAGTGACCTTTTGCACAACAGAACAAAACACTGCGTGGTCCTGCAACAAACTCACAGTTGTTGTTACACTTGAACCCACTGATCCTGCCACTTTGCCATTCCATCTCATTGGGGGTGATGGGTAGGTGGTACTGGCTTAGAGGTTCTTTCTTTTGCTGGTATGTAGTTTAGTTACGGAGTCCTGATGTGGTGCTGTGGGTTAATGCGCCAGACTGCAAAGCCATTTGAACTGGAAGGTTGGCAGTTCAAGCTCACCAGTCGCTCCTTGGAAATCCTGTATAGGGTCGCTAAAGTGGTGGGAGGTGGCGGTGGTTCTGTTTAAGCTGTAAATCTTTACAGGAGCAGAAAGCCTCATCTTTCTCCTGTGAACAGCTGGTGGTTTCAAACAGCTGACCTTGAGGTTAGCAACCTGATTCGTAACCACTATGCTTCCAGAGCTCCTTGAGGGTAGATATAAAAGTGTTACATAAAAAAAACCTCAACAATTTAAATGTCTTATAGAAGCACTAGATTTAAAGTATTAAAAGATTGACAGCTTTTTTACACTCTGGAGAAATTAGGCATGGTTGACTTACTAATGGGGCTCAGATTTCTTTATAGTAAAATGGAGAGGGTTGGTCTTGGTTTACCTGTCAAATTTCATTCAGAACTGAAATTCTGTGAACCAGTGGTCAAATCTTAAAGAGAACTGGACAGAACCTTAGATTCTGGCCTGGTGAGCTGACTTATCAGAATGTCAGTAGAATGAGTGGAAATAATTATAAGTAACATTGGCAACAAAACTCAATTATTCTATTATATTAGGTACATTGAGTTAGAAATGGGAAGCCACTAACTGTAGCCTAAGAAACTAGGATATGTAATTGTTTTCATATGGAATCTAGAAGTAAACAGTACATGGTTGGTACAAGATCTTGTTGTTAAGTGCTGTTGAGTCGGCTTCAACACACAGCGACTCTGTATAGGGTTTCCGAGGAGAAGCTGCTGAGTTTGAACCACTGACCTTGTGGTTTAAACGACTTTGCTGTCCAACGCATGAACCTGTAGTGCCACACCAGGACTCCACTAAGGGTCTTACTCTTTCCTTTCTCTTTACCGTTTTCAGTCTGTGAGTGCTGCGGCTTTGGGCATCACAACTATAATCAAAATCAGAAGGTTCAGGCAGTGAAAGAAAAGGCTTTCAGAAGACTTCCCTTTTGTTTCACTGGCCAGAACTAATCATAGGGCAGACATGGAGAAGATGGTATTGGGTAAAAGTGGAACAAAGTGGTTGTAATAGACTAAGAACTATTTTAAATTCATTGTCTTGAACTGAGAGTTCTATTTTTGTTAGGTGACGTTGAATTGTGAACAACTCATAGGGAACCTGTACACAACAGAAAGAAACACTGCATGGTTCTGAGCCATTCCTCACAATTGTTAATGCTTGAGCCTCTCGTTGAAGCCACTGTGTTAGTCCATTTTCTTGGAGGGGCTTCTGTTTTTTTGATGATCTTCCAGGTTCCCAAGCATGATGTCCTCCAGGTACTGGTACCTCCTGACAGCATGTATAAACTATGTGAGGCAATATTTGACCATCTTCACTTTCAGGGAGCAGTCTTAATGTACTTCTTCCAACACAGTGTTGCTTGTTCATTTAGCAGTCCATGGCACTTTTTAACAACAGAAAAAAAAAACAACAAAAACAGATTACGTCCTACTGCTAAGGAGAAAACAAACAACAAACAAACAAAATCCAGCCACCGCCACCCCCCCCCCCCCTTAAAGTCATAGTACACAGAAAGAACTGCAGTGGGACCAAATCATAAGGGGGAAGATGGCAAGATTAATTCCCTCAAATACTTAAAAAAGTTGCCCAACAGAAACTGATAAATACAGGACAGTGCTAGGCAAGTGAAAGGGCAGCAGTGAGGAGAGGCTTTGTTGGAGATGGGGCCTTTCTTCCTGGTCTCTCTTCTCATCAGGGTATTGTGGGTCCAAGGCTTGACTTGCACCTTCAGAGCTCAATGTTAACTTTGAGCCACCTCTCTATTTCACTGGAAGCAATATATTAGGCACAACCATTCTTCCTCAGATAACATGCCAGAAAATCCAACAGGGAAATTTTGTTTTCTGCCATTGGTCCTAACTGTGCTTCAAGATACAGCTCTGCACCACTCAAGAAAAGAGAAAGTAACTTCTGAAGTTTGATCCTGAGCTCCATTCTTGCTCCAGCCAGCCCCTAAAATTTACATGACATAGAAACTGAAATCCTGGTGTGGTGCTATAGGATCAGCACTATACCATGAGACACAAGGTCAGCAGTTCTGACCCACTAGCTGATCCTCAGAAATCATATACAAGGTTGCTATGAGTCGGAACCAACTAGACAGCACTTAACAACAACAACAGAAACTGTATCCTTCCTTTGGATGTTTTTGCCATTTGAGTTTATGGGTTTAGGGGGGTTCCTGTGTGAATTTGTAGATGATGAAACTGGGTCAGGGAGTATCATTGCTTTTTATGTCTTTGAAGGCAGCAGAAATACCTCAGAATCTGAATGAGTCAAGAAAGAGGCAAACTCAGGTGGAAGTACCAGCCCTATCTGCCTCAGTAGCCCGGGTTGTTTGAATGATCAAAACCATTAGCAAATTCCTAGAGCCTTTTCTTGAGTATTGCAAAGATGAAACTTAGATGTGAGGAAGGTCATAGCAGTAAGGAAGGAGGAAGGATTGAATCTGCTGGTCTAGAACCATGGTACAGGCAGTTAAGGGTCACCTTGGACCAATGTCTTGGAAATAATAGCTGAGACACCCAAGAATAAGAATAAGATACCCAAGAATAAGTCAGAAGCACTGATGTCCTGGCAGAAGGTGACGGGAAGACTGAGGAATGAAGCAAGATCTATTAACAGTGGAAGTCTCTGCCCTTCTCAAAAACACCTCCTCCCTTGCCATCTGGATGGGGCCGTTGGCAAAACTCCAAAAGAAAACAAAAGGAAAAAATACAGTTTCTGTGTCATGTAACAACTTCAGGGGCTGGCTGGAGGTAGAATGGAGCTCAGGACCAAAGTTCAGAAGTTACTTCCTCTTTCTTGGGTGGTGCAGAGCTATGTTTTGAGCTATGGTTAGAGCCCCAGGCCTGAACTGTGTACAGATGCCTTCATCTTCAGACTCATAACTGGACTATGTTCTTCCTCATAATGACTTTCAATGTGTGATTTTCAGGCTCCTTCCTCCAGCTCATCCCAATCTTTTCCACTCTCTTCTTCACTGCCCAGTGACTCCTTAGAATAGTCTGATTTTTCTGCTTTGTATGAGTAATCTTTATCCTCTTCATAATCATCTTCTGAAGGGTTAAAAGTCTCGTTTTCAATTTCAGATTCTGAATCCCCTTCCTTTGCATCACTTCCTAACTCTCAGGCTCCAGGAAAGGTCAGCCACCTTGTTCGAAGAAGTCCTCAGGGTTGTCAACAACGGTCTTTGTGATTGTAGTCCAATTGAGGGACTGTACTCCTGTGTAATTTAGGTTGTAGGAATTCAACCATTCCTTGATGGAGTCATGAGAGACAAAAGGAATGACATTGGTCATTGTCACTTTCTTGCTGTAGTTTTTGTAGACTATTAACCATATCAAAGTTCTTCAGGTGTAACTAGTGTATAGTACTTTCAGTGTCGTTCTCCAACACCATAACTCAAGTGTATCAATTCTTCTCAGGTTTTCCTTATTTGTTGGCCAGCTTTCACATGCATATGAGGCGATGGAAAATACTGAGGCTTGGGTTAGGCGCAGTTTAGTCCTCAAACTGACATCTTTGCTCTTTAACCATGTAGAGAAGGCTTTTGCAGATTTGCCGAATGCAGTATATTTGATTTCTTGACTGCTGTTTCCATGAACATTGACTGTGGATCCAAATAAAATGAAATCCTTGACAACTTCACTGTTTTCCATTTATCATGATGTTTATTAGTTCCATTTTGAGGATATTTATTTTCTTTACACTGAGTTGCAATCTATCCTGGAAGCAGAATTGATCTTCTGCAGCAGGTGTTTCAAGTCCTTTTCACTTTCAACAAGCAAGGTTGTATCATTTTTTATATCGCAGGTTGTCCAGCTTCCCTATTATATGCTCAGGATGCAGATTGAATGCCTGGTAAAGTAGAGGGTCAGTGAAAAAGAGGAAAATTCCCAAGGCAATGGTTTGGCACAGTGGCAGCAGAAATGGGCTCAAGCATAACAGTAACTGTGATATTAGTGCAGGACTGGGCAGTGTTTTGTTCTGTTGTGCATAACGTTGCTATGAGTCGGAATTGACTCGAAGGCATCTAACAATAACAGATTGAATAGTATGGTTAAAGGCTATACAGCCCTGACTCACACCATTCTTGATTTTAAACTATTCAGTATCCCCTTATTCTGTTCGAACAACTGCATCTCAGTCTATGTACAAGATCATCATGAGCACAATTGAATGTTCTGAAATACCTAATCTTCACAGTGTTATCCATAATTTATTATGATCCACACAGTTGGACGCCTTTGCATAGTCAATAAAACACAGATAGACATTTTTCTGGTATCCTCTGCTTTTAACCATGATCCATCTGACGACTGTAGTGATGTATCCCTCATTCCACATCCTCTTTCAATCTAGCTTAACTGTCTGACAGCTCTCTGTCAACTGCTGCAACCATTTTTTTAATGATCTTGTATGTGCTATTGATGATATTTCTCTATATATAATTTCCACATTCTGTAGGATCACCTTTCTTTGGAGTTGGTACAAATATTGATACTTTTGTCGATTCCTGGAACCTTATGTTTCACTAATGCTTTGAGGGCAGCTTGGACATCATTTAGTCAGTTGGCCAGGTACCTGCCTTCCAAATTTCTTGACATAGAACAGAGAGTGTGTCCAGCACTGCATCAGTTTGTTGAATCATTTCAGTTGATACTCTGTCAATTCCTGGAGCCTTATGTTTCACTAATGCTTTGAGTTCAGCTTGGACTTCTTTCTTTAAAAATACCGTTGGTTCTAGATCATATGCTACCTCCTGAAATGATTGAACACTGACCAGTTCTTTTTTGGTACAGTGACTGTCTGTATTCCTTCCATCTTCTTTTTGATACTTCCTGCACCATTCAATATTTTGCGCATTTGTTTTTGTTAAGTGCCATTGAGTCAGGTATGTCTCAGGGATTTCAAAGGCTGTAAATCTTTGAGGGAAAAGAAAGCCTCATCTTTTTCCCTTAGAGTGACTGGTAGGCTTCACCTGTTGATCTTGTGATTTGTACTCTACTGCCTATCCAATAGAACTCTCCAATATTGCAAGTCAAAGCATGAATTTTTTCTCTAGTTTGGTTTTCTAACTCCAGATTTTGCACATTTCGTTATCATCCTTTACATTGTCTTCTTCCTTGAGCTGCCCTTTGAAATTTTTTGTTCAGCTCTTTTACTTCCTTATTTCCATTCACTTTAGCTACATTGCACTGAAGAGCACGTTTCAGAGTCTTTTCTGACGTCTGTTTTGGTCTTTTTTTTTTTCCTGTCTTTCTTTAAAAAGTTTTTATTGTGAATTGAGTGATAGTTTACATGGGAGAACATTGGTTTTACACTCATTGTTTCATTACAGTGATTACAATCTCCTCCATGCATCATCATTGAACAGTATTTGCTTCTATTCCCTCTGTTTTTGTTTTTGTTTTTTTTTTGAGGGGTGATGTGTACACAAAAACATTCAGGAATATATAATTTAAACAACATTCTGCAAGACTTCCTCCTGACCACCAACACACAGCCTTTCTCTTTCCATGAGTCTAGAGTCCTCAGCTGCTCTCTCCATGCTCTCATCTCTGCCTCCATATCTGGTGTTGCTGCTTCTCTGGTTAGGGTCCCACATTCCACTCATGCTCATCTCCCTTTAAAGTCCTAGGGTCCTCTGTTCCTGGACTGTAAGAATAAGTACTCCCCCTTTTTGTTACAAAACTTCTAGCTCTACAGTTGTGACAGTCGTAATTAGTGATGGTAACAATTATTTACTATTGAATCGGAAGAATCTTATCTCCATCTCCTTTCACCAGACCGATCTAGACAAGTTGAAAACTATTCATGGGGTATTCTAACTTCCCACACACACTCTAAAACTAAACTCCGTCTTGAAATCTTGTAAGCCAGTCACTTCATGCCCCTCATTTTAAGTAGCCAATGTCTAAGTTGCCCATCCCTATCAACCCTGTTTACTGAGGGCATAGGATTGATACTTGAGGTGAAGACTCCTCTCTCAGTTAGTATTTTGAGCTATTATATCCATAAGTGTAGGTCAAATTCATAATTTTCCTGTCTTTTTTTTTTTTAGGTTTTTATTGTGAATTGAGTGATTAGTTTACATGGGTGAACATAAGTTTTACACTCATCGTTCATTGCAATGATTACAGTCTCCTCTCTGCATCATCATTCAACAGCATTTGCTTCTATTCCCTCTGTTCCTTGTTGTTGTTTTGGTGGGGTGGGGCTTGGGAATGTAACACACACACTCAGGAATATATAATCATTTAAACAACCAAGGACACATTCTGCAAGCCTGCCCTCTGGCCACCAGTACCTGGCTAACAGCACACAGCCTTTCTCTTTCCATGAGTCTAGAGCCCTCAGCTGCTCTCTCTCTCCGTGCTCTCATCTCTGCCTCCATCTCTGGTGTCACTACTTCTCTGGATAGGGTCCTACATTCCGCTCATGCTCTTTTCCTTTGATGGTCCTAGGATTCTCTGTTCCTGAACTGTACGATTAACTACTCCCCTCTTTCTGTTACAAAACTTCTACCTTTACAGATGTGGCAGTTGCAATTAGTCATGATATCAATTACTCACTATTGAATCAAAAGAATCCTTTTGTCAGACCCGTCTAGACAAGATGAAAACTCTTCGGTGGGGATTCTACCTTCCCCCACACACTCTGAAACTAAACTAAACTCCCTCTTGAAAACTTTTAAGCCTTTGTAGCCCCTCCCATTTTAGGTAGCCAGTGTCTTAAGTTGCACATCCCTATCAACTCTGTATATAGAGGGGATAGGATTGATTTTGGATGTGAAGACTCCTTGCCTCTCAGTTGGTATTTTGAGCTACTACATCCATAAATTTCTGTTAAATTCATCATGGTCTTATATTTTTAATGACCTTTTTGCTTTCTTCATGTGTGATGTTCTTGATTTCATCATACAACCCCTCTGGTCTTTGGTCACTGGTTTTCACTCTGACAAATCTGTTATTAAAATAATTTCTAAATTCAGGTAGGATGTATTCAAGGACCTACTTAGGCTTTCATGGATTTCTTACTTACTTTTTTTTTTTCCAATTTCACCCTGAACTTGTATATGAGCAATTAATAGTCTCTTCCACAGTTGACCACTGGCCTTGTTCTGGTTGATGATAGTGACTTCTCCTTCCTCATCACTTCCCACAGATGCAGTCAGTTTGATTCATGTGTATTATATCTGGAGAAGTTCACATTTATAGTCTCCATTTATGTTTGAGAAAAGTATTCACAATAATTAAGTTGTTTGTGTTACAAAATTTTATCATGGGATCTCCATTGTCATTTCCATCACCCAAGCCATATTTATTCCTTTTTGTTTCCAATTTTTACATTTCATTCTCCAGTAATAATTGGTGCATTTTGAATGCATGTCTGATCAATTTTAGAGTTGATTGTTGTGCTGTTGTTCAGTGCCTTCGAGTAAGTTCCAACTCATAGTGACCCTGTGTAGGGCTTCCAGGAGCAGCTGGTAGGTTTGAACTGCCAACTTTGTGAATAGCAGTCGAGTGCTTATTCTATAGTGCCACTTCTGTTTTTTCATCATTTGCTTTAGTAGTTGGTGTGTACATTTGAATAATAGTTGTATTTATTGGTTTTCTTTATACGTGATAGATATTATGCTACCACAGACTATAAGGTACGTCAAGATAGATCTTGAAATGAATGCAATGCCATTCCTCTTGGAACTGATCATTTCTGGCATAGTAGATTTTTGGAGCTCTGGTAGCGTAGTGGTTACGAATCGGGCTGCGAACCTTAAGGTCAGCGGTTCGAAACTACCAGCCGCTCCGCGGGAGAAAGATGAGGCTTTCTACTCCCGTAAGGATTTACACCCTCGGAAACCCTGTACAGGGTCGCTATGGGTCGGAACCGACTCGACGGCACTTAACAACAACAACAACAACAACAATACCTAGGATATCGATTTTTATGCGTTCCATGTCATTTTTGACTACTTCCAATTTTCTTGGATTCATACTTTGTACATTTCACATTCTGGTTATTAATAGATGTTTGCAGCAGTTTCTTCTCATTTTGAGTTGTGACCCATCAGCAAATGAAGGTCCCAAAAGCTTTAACTTCATTCACCTCATTAAGGTGAACTCTACTTTTGAGGAGGCAGCTCTTCCTCAATCATATTTTAATGTCTGCAAAGTTGGTTTGAGTGTAAGGTTAGTGGTTCAAGCTTACCAGCTGCTTCTCAGAACCCCTGTACAGGGTCGCTATGGGTCAGAGCCAACTCGATAGCACTTAACATAACACACTCTTTTGAACAATTTCTAAAATGTGTTTTTTACTAGGCTTAAAGAAAACAAAGCTGGAGAACCAACCCTATTCGCCATTGGTGTTGAGTTCTGACTTATAGGACAGAGTAGTACTGCCCCATAGGATTTCCAAGGCGATTATCTTTATTGAAGCAGAGTGTCAGCATCTTTTCCTTTCAAAGCAGGTGGTGGGTTTGAACCGCCAACATTTTGGTTAGTAGCTGAGTGCTTAACCACTGTCCCAGCAAGGCTCCTTAATGCTGGGGAAAGGACTACTAAACAGTAATAGAATAGAAACACTCCTATTAATGATTTAGTCCTGTTATCTTGTAGTGTAGTGTAGAGCTGGGCTGCTAACCTCAAGGTCAGCAGTTCAAATCTTCCAGTCACTCCATAGAGAAAGATGAGGCTTTCTGCTTCCATAAAGATTACAGCTTCGGAAGCCCTTCACAGGGTCACTATGAATCAGAACCAACTGGATGGCACACAACCACCACCACCACCATTGCACCGAGTAGACCATGTTGGTTTCTCTGCTTATATTTCCCCTTTCACCTGAGCTGATAAATAATAATTCATTTACTACATTCTTAGTAAAGGAATTCTGTTGGCACCATGATTAAGGGCTTAATTAAAAGCTCTATGATTCAAACCCATCGGCTGCTCTGATCAACTTCTGTGTAGATTTATAGGGTCAGTATGAGTCACAAATGACTCCACAGCACTTAAGAACAACATTAAGCAACCCTGTGGAACAGCTCTACTGTCCTATAGGGTCTTTCTTAGTTGGAAAGAAGACAATGACAGTAAGTTGGGTTTTTGGAGTCCTGTTAACGGCACTGTAGGAGAAGTACTGGACTGATAACCGTGCCTCGGAAACCTTATACAGGTTTGCTATGAGTCAGAACTGACTCTTTGGCACTTAAACAGTAGTATGCGCCGTGAACTTTTTTTTTTTTTAATGTTTTATTGTGAATTACGTGATAGTTTACATGGGAGAACATTAGTTTTACATTCATCCTGTCGTATATTGTTTCATTGCATGTGCCATGAACTTTTCTAAGCACTTTATATTTTTCATCATTTAATTATCTCAAAATCCTATAAGAAATTTTGACTTCATTTTACTGATGAGGAAATGAAGGAAAAGAGAATTACTTGACCAATGTCTCTTAGTTGGTAAGTCTGACTTCATAACTGCATTCTTCAACCAATATGATGTGTATTCCCTGTTGAATGAATTCCCAGAGAGACCCAGAAATAGATATTCGGTCATCATTTATAAGGAAAGGACAACGTCAGTGTCTGGATAACCTCATCTATCCTGAGTTTCCTGCTCACTCCCTGCTACCACTCCTTCCTCTGGAGGTGCTTTAATTGCATTGTACCACCATCTAAAGATGTACAGCTCCCCTCTGCAGTAACTGAAATTAGGCAGACAGACACGCACACACCCCACCCCTGCCCCATCCTCTCTCCCACCACCCCCATCCCTTCCCCTGATGAACCTACTAGGATTTTAAAGTTAAAAAGGTACCTTCACAAAGAGCCAATAATCAAAACAAGAAAAGCCTAGAAGGGATTAGTTAAGTTAGCAAGGTAGCGCTTTATTGAGTACATTCTGCTAGTATAAACCAGAGAGGATTTCCAAGGTTTTGTTGTTGTTGTTGTTGAGATCTTTGAGCCTACCTTCGTAATCGCTTCAAAAGCGGTCTTCTCTTCTGGTTTCAGATGGCCTGCACGTCAGCCCCATCTTTTCACCCTTTACACGTTCTCTCCTGTCTTCTAGAGAAAGACGTGTTCATGTGTTTGTCTGTTGATCAGGCTTCACCTATCACTTTATTAAGATGGGAGCCTCAGGTGGGGCTTCCTTGCAGATATGAATGGTATTGTTCACAAAGCCCCAGTGGCTCTTTGATCATTCAACAGTTCTTTCGATGGCTAATCCCAGAGTCCCTTGTCTTTGCTTTCACAGTTATGTGTATATCCCCCTTTCTTTTCTGAAGGACCCATCTTGCTTTCAGCTCTTGTACAGATAGAAAACTGCCCAGTACTCAGCCTGGTTCGTTTTATTGACCTCCTTTCTTTTTCCTGCACCTTTTACTCATTGCTATAGTTCTTTTAAGGGAAGGATGAGGCTTTTTCTAAAAATTATGTTTTAAATAGTGAGATGTCTGTGTTTTTTTGTTTTGTTTTGTTTTTTGTTTTTTAAGTACTTAGAATAATATGGCAGGCATATCGGCACAGATGAGCTGGAGTTGGAATGGTAGTGGAAGGGATGAGGGGTTAGAACAGCAAATATAAACAGAAATGCTTTTGAAGTGCATGTGTAAAATGTGCTATGGGAGCCCAAATTAGTGAAGACTTCTCTTAGGAAAGGTTTCACAAAGAACTGACATTTAAGGATTGTTCTCAAGGTTGTGGACTCGGGATTGGGAAAAAATATGAATTAACAACTTGCCATAAACAAATGACACAATCTTGCATAGAACACTTCATGATGACGGTAAAGGAATGCAACCTTCCATTTGAATTACACATGAACATAATGGAAAGTCTCACATCTGGCCCAATGAATTAAAATAGCATCATGATAAATGGCAAAGAAATTGAAGTTGTCAAGGATTTCATTCTGCTTAGATCAACAATCATTGCAAATGGAAATAGTAGCCAGGAAATCGCAGTGTTTTGCATTGGGAAAATCTGCCACAAAAGACCTCCCAGTATAAGAAAGCAAAATACTACATGGATGACTGAGTGGTGCCTGATCCCATCCTGGTCTTTTCATTCGCTTCATTTTCATGTGAAAGCTGGACATGATAACAGAAAGACTGAGGAAGTATTGTAGCAGTTTTGAATTATGGTGTTGAAGAATATTGAAAATACAGTGGACTGCCAGAAGAAAGAACAAATTTGTCTTTAAAGAAGTACAGCCAGAATGCTCCTTAGAAGTCAAGATTGTGAACCTTTGTCTTGTTTATTTTGTCTACATCATCATCAGAAAAGACAACTCACTTAAAAGGACAGCATTTGTAGTCAAGTCAGTGAAAACAAGGGAAACCCTCTGTAAGGTGGATTGGCCCAATGATTGCAACAATGGACTCAAACACACCAACAGTTTTAAGGATAATACGGGACTGGTCCGTGTTACACATAAGGTCACTGTGAGTTGGAGTCTACTTAATGGCAAGTAACAACAAAAACAACAATCAGGGATGATTAAGAGTTTGAAGGATGAAGGACAAAAACATGTTCTATCTCATACAGATAAGGAGCTCTGGTAGCGTAGTGGTTACCAATCGGGGTGCTAACCTCAGGGTCAGCAGTTCGAAACTACCAGCTGTTCAGTGGGAGAAAGATGAGACTTTCTGCTCCTGTAAAGATTTACAGTCTCAGAAACCCTGTACAGGGTTGCTATGAGTCGGAATCGACTCCACGGCACCTAACAACAACATCTCACACAGATAGAACCACTTATACCCAGGCAGAAGTTGTAAATAGAGTGTGACTACTGGGAACAATGAGAATTTAGTGTGAGGTTGAGCAAGAAGGCCTGAGCCTAAGTAGTGATGGGAATAGGAAGAAGGGGCCAAAATTTGCCATTTTTGATCTAGAAGCCATGTAGTGTAATAAAGAATTCAGTGGGCTGAAAGAGATACAAGGAGGGAGAAAGGTAAGTCCAAGGATTACCACAAGGCTTCTCTTGTCTTGAGATTCTGGAAATGGTAATAACATTAAGTGAGAAAGAGAATATAGGAGACATAGATTTTGACTATCTGAAGTTGTAGTGAGAATGAGGAGGGCCCATTCTATCCTTGAAGTAGCTGCAGGAATTCCAGGTACCCAAAATATGGCTCTATCAGTATATAGTCATTAGGTGATAATTAAGTTGGATATGTTAACATGAGTAGGCCACTAAGTGCTTTCTTATTATTCCTACAGCTTGATAAGAGAATCAAACCTATAAAGTACAAATAGCAGCTGCAGTACAAATAGAAAGCTGTTTTCATTTAAAAAACTAAAGTAGAAAGAAACTAGAGTGGCAAGGCAGTACTTCATCTTCTAATTTCTGCTCTAACCTGACTTCCTGTCATTAAAAATCATTTGATTATCAATACTATCTTTACCTTGAAAGCACTCTTTTGAGCATTGTCTTCCCTTTATAACACTTTAAAGTAGTTTTAGAACAAATTAATTTAGTTTTCCCAATCAGTTGCTATGCCAGCATATTTCCATTTTATTCTTCCCTCTTTTTTATTTTTGGGTTTTTAAGAGTAGCATGATTCTGAACTGATGTTCTGTTCTTTAAAAAAATCTGTTTGCTATTTGCAGAAACAAATTGGAGAAACATGGTGGAAACTTCAGATGGACTGGAAACATCAGAAAACGAGAGGGAGGCTTCCTGTAAGCATAGCACATCTGAAAAACCCAGTAAACTTTCATTTGACACAATCCCCGTTGGTAAGCAGCCATCATTAGTGACTGCAGGCAGCACTACCTCAGCTCCAAACCCTGGGAAGTCTACAGTAAGCGATAGAGAGGAAGTGAAGCCGGATGACCTGGAATGGGCCTCACAGCAGAGTACAGAAACTGGCTCTTTGGATGGCAGTTGCCGAGATCTCTTGAATTCCTCCATTACCAGTACCACTAGCACTCTTGTACCTGGCATGCTTGAAGAAGAGGAGGATGATGAGGAGGAAGAGGAGGAAGACTATACTCATGAACCCATATCTGTCGAAGTACAGCTCAACAGTAGAATTGAGTCTTGGGTTTCCGAGACTCAGAGAACTATGGAAACCCTTCAGCTTGGAAAAACCCTTAATGGTTCTGAGGAAGACAATGCAGAACAGAGTGCAGAAGAGGAAACAGAGGTGTCTGAGCCTCTGGAACCAGGGTTGGACAGTGAGGCCTGGACTACTGACCAGCCAGCAAGTCGTGAGAAGCCAAACCCCAGCAACTGCAGTTTGCTGAATAAAGAGCACTCTGATTTGAATTGTACACCCCAAACTCTGTAACTCAGGAAATGTTGTCTTCTCCAACTGTATGAGGGTTGCAGCCATTACTATCTTTTATGCTTCATCTCAACATTTTGCACTGTTCAGTATTTAATATATGTATTTAATTCCCAACAGAAATATTTTTGTAGCTGTCTTTTACTTCTGTAGCTTAGCTTTTAATTAGCATTTAATTGTCTTTATAAGAATTTTGTGTAAAATTCAGATCCATTTCAGTTTATTTTGTAATGGGAAATAATGATTTTTTTTTTTTTTAATTCAGGCCAAGTTTTAAAGAAAATAAATCTAAAAACGTAGACTTGTTTTGAAAGTTAAACAATCAAGGGTCAAAGGATCAGAGCAGGTACCAGTGTTTACTTCAAGACTATATCTCTGTCTGACTAGAAAGTTGTTTGGGCTTCTATAAAAAAGAACTAGGAGATAGAATCAGAGAACTATGAAAACTAGAAATTGATACAACTTTTATTTGGCCCACAAATGCTTGTTTCAGAAATTACTGATCATTATGATAGATTCAAACTGGGATTGGCTAAAATAGAATCCCTAAAATTTGCTAGCAAAGGAAGTATACACTATGATCGATTATAGCTGTCCTGATTTGTGGAAAGTGGTAGGTGTCTGTGATCGTGAAAAGTCATTCATTATAGGATCTTTCAGGTTCTGTCTCATATTTGCTTCTTACTTACCTCAGGAATGCCCTTGTACATAGTCTTATTTACAGAAAACTAGGCAAATTTTGGCAGGTGAATAACCAGATGTATGACTGCTGAATTTATGTATAGTTTATGTACAGACAGAAACCTTTTGTACTGGTATGATATCTTGCATGCGTCTGATTCCAGATTCTTTTTACTTGAGATCTGGACCCGACTGAATCTCCAAACTTGTCCCAAGTGAGACAGTTTTACTTTAATGTAGACTTTGTGCCTAGCCTTGAGCACCTGTCACACAACCACCACCATAGTTACCGACAGGAGGTCAGGCAAAGGAACTCTACTCAATTTAATATGTGCATTCTGATAATTCAAGGTTTGGATTAGAAAGTTTTAGAAGAAAGGAGAAAGTTGATCTAATTGTGCTGGGACTATTAGATAATTTAGAGTATGCAGGTAAGTGCAGGTAGTATTATTACTACTATTTATCTCTGCCCTTCCTGAGGATTGTGTTTACCTGCGTGGGAGAAATTAAGCTTCTTGAGCTAAATGTTTTATTTGCTTCTTGGCCACCAGCTGGACTTTAGTGACTACAGTTTTATGTGATGGAGGGAGAATTACAAATTGTTTTTTTGTTTTCCCTCTAACACCTGCACATACACACCAAGAGTCCAGTTTTCCCCTTTCAAGCTTCCATAACCCAAACCAAACCCACTGTTGTCGAGTCGATTTTGACTCTAATGCTGTACTGAAGCAGGCTGCCACAGCTTTCTGCCACGGAGCAGCTGGTTGGTTCACTTGGATTAGCAGCTTAGTGCTTTAATCACAGAGCCACCAGGACTCTTTCAAAGCATACACAGAACCGAAGAGGAAGGGGTAGTTTCCCTGTCCTGGTTATATGGGGCAGGCCTTTGTCTCACAGAGGCAGAAGAAGCAGAGATTTTGCCAGACTATTGACTGAACTCATTGGGACTACTGTGTTAGTTTTGATGTTTTATGAATCTGGCATTTAATTACTAGAGATGAGATTCTTGGTTAATGCTTTAAGATTTGAGAACTGTGAAAGTTTAAGAGCATTGCTGTGTAGAATATGTTAATTTATCAACCTTACTAGTGGGTCTCTTGGACTGTGCTGCCTAAATGGTTCTCCACTAGAAACTTGTTAGGCACTCAGGATCCAACACTCTTAGAAATGCAAAATGTAAGGAATGAAGCCTCTGAAATAGTCATTTTGTTATATATGTGGCAGATCTTACTGTCTACACATTTGCAAATGCTAGTAGGTTTAAAGAAATGATAGAGATTTTGAACTACTGACTAAGTAAAATTTAAAAGCTTTTCATACTTTTTATGGTGTAAATTTCCTTGACTGGGTGTCGGTGATTCAGATAACTCTTGATCTTAAGGTAAATGGCTTTCAAAGGGTTCTTATATTTTATATCTCTTTGGAACATGAATTGTCATTTTAGGCTTTTGACATTTGTATCAAAAGAGAAGTTCAGGAAATCCTCAGAACACTAATAACTTGATTTTTTGCTCTAGACTGCAGAAATGTTGAGTTATGTGTTCGATCACTGCTCTGCACACCTGCAGTAGCTCTTCTGCTGCAAACCCAGGGGACCACAGTGTTTATATGTTGGGAGCAGGTCACCTTTAGAGAACAAACCAGAATTTAATGAAGGAAATTTTAATATGTTGAGGTAAATGCTTAACTATTAATAATGTCCTTATAATTTATTTTCTTTAGATAAGTTTTGGGATTTGTGTATATTGAATTACAGGCTTTGGAGAAGGTATGAAAATTAAGAAGGTGGTGTGAGGGTTTTGTTATTTTATAAAGTGGGATGGCTCTTAGGAGAACTAGAAAGAGATCTAATGACAAAAGTAAAGTTTCATCATAACAAGAAATGAAAACCACAGTGATTGTTTTTCTTGTTTGTAGGGGTTGTTTTGCTGGGAATAATTAACATTAGATTTCTATTTCAGTAGATTAGTATGTTAGTTACAATATGAATTATATTTCCAAAATTAGATTTCTGCTTCAGTAGGTCTATTAGCTGTGAAGATTACTTCTCAAAAGACAAATGTTCCTATTGGCTTAACTTTTGGTTTTTAAATGTTTGTAAATGATGTAATATATTTCTTTTGACTAAATCTGAGGAAAATAATATGTTATACATTGAAAGTTTTTAAAGGCTTTGACTGGAGGTTGTTTTGCAGAGAAGGTATTTTTATTCCAGTATTTGGGAAAGAAATAGTCAAAAGGAATTCCGTTTAAATATTGAGAAATTAATATCCAAATAATGCACTTGTCTGATTTCTTAATACGGTGGGGGAGGTGGGTGGGGTGGGAATTGTAATGTGCAAATGAGTAATGAACTGTACATTCATTTTTCAACTCTTTAATATAAAACTTAAGTTACTTTAAATAAATGTATAAAGAAGTATTGTTTATAAAGCTGCTGTTTGCTTTTAAAAAATAAACCTGTCACTTAAGTGTTTTCTATATGTTGTGCCAACGGGTTAGAATATTAATCCCATTAAAAATTACCTTTTATTGATTTCAAAATTAAAAACTTTTCCTTCCACCCCTTATATACATTATGGAATCAAACAAAATATTTGCCTAATTGAAATTGGAATTCTAATGAATGATAAAAATTTAAACTTTGTTGGCACATTATACCTTAAAAGTATTTGTATTATTTTGTAATTAATTTCTAAATATATCACATGAATTTATAATTTAATGCCTTTATTGTAATGCTCTAATAAAAGCTAGCAAGAATTAGTGCAAATTATAATGTGAAGACATTTTCATCTTGTTCTTTTGCTGTATGAAGGATAATTGCTATCTCACATTCTGGGGGTAATAGCTTTTTTGCACTATGTAAATATTAGTAAGCATTCTTCTGTAACTAATAAAATGATGATTGAAATGTAGTCTGTCATTTCAAAATAGATACTTGAAGAATTCATGACTTGCCCATCATGTAGGATAGAGCAAACAGGAAGACCCAAGCTCGTACATTGCTCAGTGCTCACTTGGTTTGCCAAGGGAGGTTGTGAGTTCATAATAAAGATCTCTATCTGGGATAGTTGGTGCAGTCTGTGGAACGGCAGTCATCTAGCTAGAGACCATGCTGCTGTTGGAGAAGGCTCCTAAAGATTCCTTCTTAACAGTACCTGCTCTAAACCATCTTCCAAAATGGATTCATTTCATCTTTACAATAATCCAGTCTCTCACTTTAGACGATGAAACAATCATATATGTCAAGTAACTTGCCCAGAGCCCTACAGCTGGTAAATGGCAAGACTCAGATTCCAGTCTGGTGGCCATAGTGCATTGCTGTTAATCATTACACTTCACTGTGTCTCAGCACATAGTACTCTAGGATGTGCCAACCAAAGTGCGGCCTTCACCGCCTTTAGGTGTCACCTAGCATGGGAAACATTGGACTGAACCGAGTGCCCTCAAGACAGTTTGTTGGGCCTCATCTGATCACTTTTACCGTAGCGTTACCTCAGACCTTGTCACAGGGTCACAATGAAATTCAGAGAATCTGGGAAGAAGAGGGTCATCTGTTAGGAAATAACTATGAGTAAATATGAAAATTAGTGGATTTTCATAATGAAAAAATCATGGTGTTTTAGGTGGAAACAGGCTTCCTCCTCAAATTTTATCAAATATTTTCTTAACTGTTGTTAGTACTCCTACATGGAAAGAGTATTTTTCCAAGACAGTAATGTTTTTCTACTAACTGACCAGAAGAGGGTGTGCGAGGCACCTTAAAATAGTCAAAAGGCTACATTAATTTTTTTTTAAGTTGGGGAGGGAGGGAGAAAGAAGTATTCTGAAGTCTGGGCATTGCTGTAAAAACTAGTTCTGAGTAAGATCAGAACTTGGGCCATGCCCGTAGACATTTTATTTCAGAAAGAACACTAACAGATAACATTTAAACTATATGTTAAGTCATTTAAGTTTTGAATTTGCGATTCAATTATTTAGACTTGAGTTCAGTTCTGGTATTTACATGTATGAAGTATGAGTGCTTATTATATGAAAGGCCTCAGTGGCAACCTAATGATTATAGGGCCAAAACATGCTTCCTTATCCCTATTTCTTCCCACCCCACTCTTCCCAACTCTGGTACTTGGGCTAGTTATTTGGCAACCTTAATGTCAAGCAAAGAGATACTTAATCAATATACAGGATTTCCAGTGACTGAGTTTTTTGTTGTTGTTTTTCCAAGTACATGCCAGGATTTTCTTCTTAGGTGCCTCTAGGTAGAGTCGAAGCACCACCTTTTTGATGAGTGGCTGAGTGTGTTAACCGTTTGCATCACCCAAACCAAACCTGTTACTATTCAAGTAGATACCCATGGGTTGCAGAGGAGAACTGCCCTACATAGCATTTTCAGGTGACCTTTCAGAATCAGATTACCATGCCACTGGCTTGTCCAGGTACCTCTGAATCACCAATCTTAAAGTTAGTATTCAAGCTCTTAATCGCTTGTGTCACCCAGGGACTCCAAAAGGAATCACTTACTCTTGCAGAATGGATTGGGCAACTAACTGTGCCATTGCTGTAACTTGGCTGTGCCTGTATCGAGTTTCAGTGTAGAAGCCGAGGGTTAGAGTGAGTAAAAGCTGCATGAAATTTGCAGTTTCCAGTTGAGTTTCTGCTCTGCGTCCAGTTACTGAGAAATCAGAGAATGAAACTCTGAGTGGGTGAGCTGTAGTTTAGGATCTGGAATAGAGTAGGTTTCTATGGAAGAAATGAATGTCTTGAAAGCCTTAGGCTGGGCCATGGTCTGAAATTATCCAGGGTGACTAGATATTACCCATCATGGACTTCTCATATGGGACTCTGATTTGAGGCAATGGTAGTTGAACCGAAGTGCTCAGCTGCTAAGCCAAAGTTCTGCAGTTTGAACCCACCAGCTCTTCTCTGGAAGAAAGACGTAACAGCCTGCTACTGTAAAATTTTACACCTTACAACCCTATAGCAGTTTTACTCTACCTTATAGGATCGTTGTGAGTCAGAATCAACTTAAGGACAGTGGTTTGGGGCTTATGTTGCTATGATGCTGGAAGCTATCCCGTTGGTATTTCAAACACGAGCAGGGTCGCTCATGGTGGCCAGGTTTCAGCAGAGCTTCTGGGTTAGGACAAGTCCAGGAAGAAAAACTTGGTGAGCTACTTCCAAAAATTAGCTAATAAAAGCCTTGTGGATCATAGTCTGGCTGTCTTGCTTTAGATTTGTTGTAAGGAAGGCTCAAGCACCAGAGATGGACGTCATGTTTGGTAAAGTAGAGGACCAACAAACGTGAAGGAGGTGGACTGGCACAGTGGCCACAACATTGACCTCAGACATGCTAGTTAATGGTCGTGAGGATGTTGCAGAACTGCGTAACGTTTTATTCAGTTGTACATGAGGCCACCAGAAGTCAGTCAACTTGACAGCAGCTAGCTAGCTATGTTACTTTTCATTCATGTCATATTACGTTTAGTAACTAGTGACTCCTATTTATTTACTGAAAACATTTTATTGTGGCTTATGTGAAAGTTTGCAGAGCAAATTCATTTCCCATTTAGCCATTTATGCACAGATGACTCTGACATTGATTGCAGTCCTAACAATATGTCAGCCTTCTCTCGCCCTATTTCTACCTTGGGTCCCCTATTTGCATTTACCCAGCTTTCCTGTCCCCTTCTGTCTTTTTAACATTGCTTTTGAGCAAACGCTACCCTATTGGTCTTGTACAAATGCTGTTGCTTGTTTTGAACAGCATGTTCCTCCCAGATGTTATTGTTCAACTCTGATGTTGGTAAGTGCCGTTGAGTTGGTTCCAACTCAGCGACCCAGTGTAGGGGTTCCAAAGAGGGGCTGGTGGGTTTGGACCACTGACTTTGCAGTTCAAACATACCTTGTAGTCCAGTGCTTTATCCTACAGTGCCACACCAGGACTCCATTCATTCTATAGGCTTGTCTTTGATGTAACTGAAAGGTGATCTCCAGGAATGGTTCCAGGTCTATATTAGAAGAGTGTCCAAAAGCCATAATCTGAGGAGTTCCACCAGTCTCTATCAAATTGATAATTTTTTATGAATTTCAATTTTTTATTAAATATTTAAAAACTTATTGTGGCTTACTTTGCAGCCTAAGGTATATTTTGTTCTGGAAAATAATCTATCTGGTCTGGAGAAGAATATGTGCTGATTGTGCTGCTTTGGGATAGAGTGTTCGGTATGCATATTTGTCTATGAGGTCAAGGTGACTGCATCATTTAGATTGTCGGTATTTTTGCGGAGTTTTTTTCTAGTTTTTCTGTCCATTGCCGAAATTAGTGTATTGAAGTCTCCTGCTGTCCACTCATCTGCCAGTTTACCATACTTTGGTAGCTTGCATGTTGCTGTGATTCTGGAAGCTATGTATGCCACCAGTACTTTAAATACCAGAAGGATCACCGAAGGTGGACAGGTTTCAAATGAGCTTCCAGACTAAGACAGACTTTGAAGAGGGAGAGATGGACTATTTCTGAATATTTAGTCACTGAAAACCTATGAATAGCAGTGGAACACTATCAGATAGCACCAGAATATTGTAAGATATAGTGCCAGAAAATGAACCTCTCAGGTTGGAAGGCACTCAAAATATCACTGGGAAGAGCTGCCTGCTCAAAGTAGAGCTGACCACGATGACAAGCTTTCAGGACCTTCATTTGCTGATGGACCACAACTAAAAATGAGGAGAAACAACTGTAAATATCCATTAGTAATCGGAACATGCAATGTATGAAGTATGAATTTAGGAAAATTGGAAATTGTAAAGAATGAAATGGAACACATGAAGATCCATATCCTAGGCATTAGTGAGCTGAAATGGACTGGAATTGGTCGTTTTGAATCTGACAACCACATGGTATGCTATGCCAAGAATGACAAATTGAAACAGAATGATGTCACAGTCAACATCAAAAAGAACATTTCAAGATCTATCTTGAAGTACAGTGCTACCTATGATAGGGTAATATCCATACAACTACATGGAATACCAGTTAATACAACTATTATTTGAATGTATGCAACAGCCACTAAAGCCAGTGATGATGAAATTGAAGAATTCTACCAACTTCTTCAGTCTGAAATTGATCAAACAGGCAATCAAGATGTATTAATATTTACTGGTGATTGGAATGCTAAGGTTGGAAGCAAAGAGGAAGGATTAGTCGTTGGAAAATACGGGCTTGGGGATAGAAACAATGCTGGAAATAGCATGATAGAATTTTGCAAGACCAATGATTTTTCATTGTATGTAAGTAACAGGAAAGATGACTATACACATGAACCATACCAAATGGACTACACAGGAATCAAATTGACTACATCTGTGGAAACAGCAGAAGAGTTCCAAATCATCAGTCAAAACAAGTCTAGGGGCAGACTGTGGAACAGACCATCAATTGCCCATATGCAAGTTCAGGCTGAAGTTGAAGAAAATTAAAACAAGACCATGAGAGCCAAAATATGACCTTGAACATATCCTATCTGAATTTAGAGTTCATCTCAAGAGATTTGATGAACTAGACACAATTGACTGAGACCAGAGCTGTGGGATGACATCAAGAACAGCATACAGGAAGAAAGCAAAAGGTCATTAAGAAGACTAGATGAGAACTGAGAGCTGGTGGCCAGCAGTCAGACTTGCAGAATGTGCCCTTTGGTGGTTTAAATTATTATATATGCCAGATTGTGTGTTTGTTTGTTTTTTAAGAGCTAAAATAAATAGAAATACAGTTAACTGATGGTACATGGAGGGGATTATAAACATTGTGATAAAATAAAGCATATGATTTGTTGAATGTAAAACTGATGATCTGCCTTGTAAACTTTCACTCAATCCACAATAAAAACCTTAAAAAAAAAGAAGAAAGAGACTGAATGAATGTCAGAAGGGACTCTGAAACTTACTCTCCAGATAAAGCAAATGGAAGAAATGAGAATGTAAAAAGGCTAAATAGAAGATTTCAAAGGTCAGCACGAGAAGACACAGTTAAATTTTATAATGAAATGTGCAAGTATCTGGAATTTGAAAGTGAAAAGGGGAGAACATGCTCAGCGTTTTTCAAGCTGAGGGAACTGACGAAAAAATTCAAGACTAGACTTGCAATATTGAAGGATTCTATGGGCAAAATAGTGTGGTGAAAGAATACAACCTTAGCATGCACCTTTCCTAATTTTAAACCATTCATTGTTCCCTTGTTCTGTTAGAACAACTGCCTCTTGGTCTTTGTACAGGTTCCTCATGAGCACAATGAAGTGTTCTGGAATACTCATTCTCCTCAATGCTGTCTGTAGTTTGTCATGATCCACACAATGCTGAGGAAATAATCTGAGAAGCTGGATTATATGAAGAAAAATCGCATCAGGAAAGGAAGATTGCAGATGATATAACCTTGCATGCTGAAAGTGAAGAGGACTTAAATACTTACTGATGAAGATCAAAGACCAGAGCCTTCGGTATGGGTTGCACCTCAAAAATCCTTACCACTGGACCAATAAATAACATCACAATCAATGGAGAAAAGATTCAAGTTGTTAAAGATTTCATTTTGCTCAGATCAACCATCAACACTCATGGAAACAGCAATCAAGAAATCAAATGACACATTGCATTAGGCAAATATGCTGCACAAGACCTCTTTGAAGTGTTGATGAACAACATGTAGTTTGAGGACTAAGGTGCTCCTGACCCAAGCCATGGTATTTTCAGTAACCTCTTACACATGCCAGGTGAATAAGGAAGATTGTAGAAGAATTGATAACATTTGAGTTAAACGGTGTTGGAGGAGAATGTTAAAAGTACTATGGATTTAGACTCCTGTGAATCTGGGTGGAGATCTGGTTGGCCAGCAGTGTGGCAAGATCTGGGGACTCTTGGGCCCAGAGTCAGTGACATAGCCACAGAGGACTAGAGTGGAGAGTGAAGCGTCCAGCTGACAAGAAGAGAGGGCATATGCACAAGAACACCCACACTTGCAGATAATACCTACTTGACCTGGCTTCAATGACTGGATGATCAGAGCTCAACTAGAAGAAGAAAGAAGAGGAAAAAAAGAGGAATCTGATACAATTTGATGAACTTGACCTACACTTATGGATGCAGTAGCTCAAAAGAGAGAACAAATCTTTACAGCAAGGATCATTCCCACCCCCTCCATACACAGAGTAGACAGGGATAGACAACTTGGACATTGGCTACCCAAAATGGGGGGGGAGGGGGAGGGCTACAAAGGCAAGAAGTGACTAGCTTACAAGCTTTCAAGAGGAAACATAGATCCAGAAGGCTCGGAGGAAGGTAGAATCTCCAGTGAGTAGTATCCAATCTGTCAGGGCGGGGCTGATGAAAGGAGATGGAGATAGGTTTCTTGTGATACAATAGAGAATAATTCTTATCAGGACTGACTGTGAGAGTTGGAAATGTAAAGGTAGACGTTTTGTAGCAAGGAGGGTAGTGATTAACTTTGCAGTTTAGGAGCAGAGGTCCCTGGGACCATCAAGGGAGAAGAGCGGAGAGCGGGACCCTACCCAGAGAAGCAGTGATGCCAGAGATGGAGGCAGAGACAATGACGTGGAGAGATGGAGCAGCTGGAGACTTCAGACCCAGAGAGGGAGAGGGGCTGTGTGCTTATGACGGGGGGGAGGGGGCAGGCTTGTAGGGTATACCCTTTGGTTGGTTGATAATGCATGGAGGGGATTGTAACCATGGCAATGAAACGATATACGATAAGATGAATGTAAAACTAATATTCTCCCATGTAAACTATCACATAATTCACAATAAAACATTTAAAAAAAAAGTACTTTGGACTGCCAAAAGAATCAATCTGTGTTGGAAGAAGTGTAGCCAGCCAGAATGCTCTCTGGAAGCCAAGATGGCCAGACTTTGTCTCTCATACTTCAGACATATTGTCAGGAGGGACCAGTCCCTGAGAAGGATATCATGTTTGGTAAAATGGAGCATCAGAGGAAAATCCTCAATGAGATGGATTGACACATTGGCAGCAGCAATAGGCTCACATGTAGCAATGATTATGAAATTGGCACAGGACCAGACAGTATTTCATTCTGTTGTGCATAGGGTTGCTATGAGTTGGTGCCAACTCGATGGCATCTAACAACAACAATGGGCAAAATATTGAATGATGCAGAAAGCATCAAAAGAAGATGGAGGGAAAACACATAGTATACCAAAAAGAAATGGTCGTTGTTCAGCCATTTCAAGAGGTAACATATGATCAAGAGCCAAAGGTACTGAAGAAAGAAGTCCAACATGCACTGAGGGTATTGGCAAAGATCAAGGCTCTGGGAATTGATGGAATACAAATTGAAGACTTTTTTCAAACAAACTGATGTGGCACTGGAAGCACTTACTCATCTATGCTAAGAAATTTGGAAGACAGCTTCCTGGCCAACTGATTGGGAGAAGAGATCCATATTTGTATCCATTCCAAAGAGAGGTAGAATGTGGAAATCATTGTATAATATCATTAATATAGCATTCAAGTAAAGTTTTGCTAAAGATAATTGAAAAACAGCTGAACAGTCAATTGACAGGAGTTCAGGCTGTGTTCAGATGAGGATATGAAATCATTGCTGATGTCAGATGGATCTTGGCTGAAAGCAGAAAATACCAGAAAGATGTTTACCTGTGCTTTATTGAATATGCAATGGCTTTCGACTGTGTGGATCATGACAAGCTATGGGCAACATTGTGGAGAATGAGTATTCAGGAACACTTAATTGTGCTCATGAGGCACTGTAGACCAAGATACAGTTGTTTGAATAAAGCAAGGTAGCACTGAATGGTTTATAACTAGAAAAGGTGTGTGCCAGGGTTGCACTCTTTCACCATATTTATTCAATCTGTATGCTTAACAGATAAGGAGCTCTGGTAGCATAGTGGTTACGAATCGGGCTGGGAACCACAAGGTCAGCAGTTCGAAACTACCAGCTGTTCCCCGGGAGAAAGATGAGGTTTTCTGCTTCCATAAAGATTTACAGCCTCGGAAACCCTGTACAGGGTTGCTATGAATCGGAACCAACTCCACGGCACATAACAACAACAACAATGCTTAACAGATAATTGGAGAAGCTGGATTATATGAATAAGAACAGGGCATCAGGATTGGAGGAAAACTCATTAACAACCTACCATATGCAGATGATACAACTTTGCTTGCTGAAAGCAAAGAGGACTTAAATACTGATGAAGATCAAAGACCACAGACTTCAGTATGTCTTACACCTCAATGTAAAGAAAATAAAAATCCTCACCACTGGATTGGTAAATCAGTAAATCATAATAAATGGAGTAAAGATTCAAGTTGTCATTTTGCTTGGCTCTACTATCAACAATCACAGAAGCAGCTGTCAAGAAATTGAATGACGTATTTCATTGGGCAAATCTGCACAAGATCTTTTTATAGTGTTCAAGAGCAAAGTCATCTGAAGACTAAGGTGTGCCAGACCCAAGTCATGCTATTTTTAATAACGTCATATGCATATGAAAGTTGGACAATGAATAAAGACAACCATAAAAGAATTGATAGTCTTGAGTATGATGTTGAAGGAGAATATTAACAGTACTAAGGACTGCCAAAAAAAGAAAAGAAAAAAATATATATATATATATATATATCCCACAAATAAATCTGCATTGGGAGAAGTACAACCAGAATGCTCCTTAGAAACCAGGATGGCCAGACTTTGTCTCGTATACTTTGGACACATTATCAGAAGGGCCCAGTCCCTGGAGAAGCATATCATGTTTGGTAACGTAGAGAGTCACAGTGAAAGATAAAGACCCCCAATGAGATGGATTGACAGAGTGGAGACAGTAATAGGCTCAAGCATTGCAATGGTTGTGAGCTTGCAGGATCAGGATGTGTTCTGTTGCCCATAGGGTCTCTATGACTCAGTACTGAATTGATGGCATCTAACAAGTTGGTATTGTTAAGTGCCATTGAGTCAGTTTCAACTCATAGCAACCTTCTATGGGGTTTCCAAGGAGTGACTGGTGAGTTCAAATGGCCTACCTCGTGGTTCAAAACAACCTTGCTGTCCTCCGTTTATCCTGCAGTACCACCCCAGAACTATTTCTCCTTTCAGTGGTGTTAGAATTTGTTTTATGTATTTTGAAATGTGTCATTGGGCGTGAAAATATTTATTACGGCTAAGTTGTCTTGGTGGACTGACCTCTTAACTACATTGTAGTGCTCTTCCTTGTCGCTTTTGATGGTGTTTAATTTAAATTTTATTTTATTAGAGATTATTATTAGCACTCCTGCTCAGTACATATGTTCATTATATTATCCCTTATGCTCTTTATATGCCTGAAACATTTAATAGCAATTGATGAAAGAAGGTTGCTAAAATGCAACCATTCTCTATTTCAGAATTAACTTCACATACTTTGATTTCAGTACATTGACAAAACAAATTTGTGGTAGGAATGGAAGTAGAAGCCAGGCTTAAACTTTGTCTTCACTGATTTACCAAATCGATCTTTAAAAATTAACTATCTGTTAAATAGCAACCCATAGTTTTAAATTTTATCATCTTTTCATGAACTAGGAACTGTCTTCTTTCTTCATCTGGTCTAAATTCCCTTCCCAGCAGAGAATGTGACTCACATGTATAACTAACTCTTCCATATGCCCGCTTGCTGGAGCAAGGTGCTTAATCTTCATAGAAAGACTGGAGATTGTGTTGGTAGCCCACTTATCTGGTTTCCTTAGCAACTAGAACACAGTATTTAAAGTGATGGCAGGCATCTCTTGCTCAAAATAGAAATTGAGTAAGCCTGATCATGGTGCCCCGGATCTGTTCAGGATTGGTTGCTTTGCTTCTTCAAAGAATAGTCCTCACTTGGGTATTTATAGTAGCAAGCATCTGAAGGAGTGACTACCTGGAATACAACCACCATTCTTGACCTGTATCTATAGTCAACTTCATCTTTGTTGGTTACAGTGGCCTTTATCTCCAAATTCTAGAAATACTGCCCACACTGTCACTTTGAATTCTAGAATTCGAGATCTCCCCTCCACAAGTCCTTGCAATTTTTGCAGCAATTTAGGTATGCTAAGTTGAGTGAGAATCAATACGATGAAACTGTCTAGATATGTAGGAAAATACAAAGAAAACATTCTATTAAAGAACTACAGCTTCAAGCTGGATTCAGCCAAGGGTTAGAATGAGAGACCTCATTGTTTATGGCAAATGGATCTTGGCTGAAAGTAGACAATACCAGAAATATATTTACCTACTTTATTTTATTTTTAAATTTTTTTTTTTTTTTGCTTAAAAATTTTTTTTTTAAACTTTCTGTTGTGAATTGAGTGATGGTTTACAGACGAGATCATCCCTTTTACACTCAGCATATCATACACTTTGTTTCCTCTCAATGATTGCAATCCCCTCCATGCAACAACAGCTAGCTTGCTTCCTTCCTGTGGTTCCTAGTTCCAGTCCATCTTACCTTCCCATCCCTTCTCAATTTGGTCCTTAAGTAAATAAATGTTGTCTCTTTGATTTTGAAAAGAAAAAGAACTATGGCTAGACATCTCTTGTTTTGTCTTCTTCCCAGAACAGCTCAACCTTCACAACTAGCAATGTGATTTCTTAGTTGTAGTAGAAGCAGTCAGTTAATGATCCTGAAACAGGCGATTGGTCTGGGCTAGGCACTTGATAAGCCATCAAATCTCTCCAGAGTCACCCATGGCCATGATAAAGACAACTCTGCATCACAAGTGTTTGGCAAGTTTCTTTACTGGCAGACTCGTTGGACCTCCAATGTCCTCATGTATTTTGACTCTCAATTATTATGTGAAGCAGAATTTTACAAGCATGTTGGACCATGGAACATGGAGTTTTCCAAATTTACTTGGCCACCAAGTTTCTGTGTGTGACATCTACAAACATCCTGGGGAACTCATTTTCTAAAAGATGTGTAAGGCATGTTGCCTTAGCAGCTGGGACTTTCCAAAGGTTCACAGGCCCTAAAATGTAGGTTGAAGAACCCAGGAAGTAGATGTTCTTATGACCTGATCTGTAATAATCACTCCCTCATTGCATCTCATGGCCAAGTCTGAAGGATACTTTAGCCCAGAGGTTCTCAACCCTCTACTCTTCTTATTCCAGTGGACATTTGGTTATGTCTAGAGACATTCTGGAGTCCTGGTATGGTGCTGTAGGATAAACACTGGACTGCTAACTGGAAGGTTGGCAGTTCAAGCCCACCAGCCACTCCTTGGAAACCCTCTACAGAGTCTCTATGAGTTGGAACCTAGCCTATGGCATTTAACAACAAAAGACATTTTTGATTGTCACAATTGGGGTGCTACTGACTTCTAGTGGATAGAGACCAGAGATGCTGCTAAACATCCTATAATGTACAGGACAGTCCTCACAAGAAAGAACAATCTGTCTCAGAGTGTTAGTAATGCAGAAATTGAGAAACCCTGCGCCAACTTAACACCATGATGCTGTATAATTAGTCCTGTTACAAGTGCAGGGACCCAAGTGGGTGGCCATGTACTCCTCTGGTGTAATCAAATGCCCCTGACCTCTGCTTCTGACACCTACTTAGACACCCTCTAATGTTCCAAAGGGGACTTACTCAGACACATCCAGATCTTCTGGATAAAATAGACTTTTTTTTTCACTTCCTGGGGGAAGAGAATGACAAGCGCTTGATCCAGAATGTCTGATCACATGCCGTTGCCTCCTCCCACGACTCCTACTTGTTTCCTCCCATCGCATGGGAGTCATGTGAGTGGCAAAAGGGCAGTAAGGCACCTCTGACCAGGGCTGCTGAGTGAATGATACAAGAAAAGCCCAAGTCAAGTGTTAACAGAAGGCCTGTGGAATGAGCTGGTCTGGTCCTGTCCATGCAACTGACTCCAGCAAGTGTGGGGAGGGCTGCGCTTTACACGCCACCGTGATGTGAAATCCAGCTGCCTGCACTACTTACTGAGCAACATTCCCAATGCAGACAAGTTAAAGCCTCTCTAGGCTGCTCCAACCACTGCTCGCCTCGGCTCCGAGCCAAGCCCCAGGGAGAATTACTGGATAGGGAATGACTGAGCTGCCCTGTATTTCTGCAGAGGAGAAGGCGGCACAAGGCACAGGCCTTTGTTACAAAGGATTAGCTCTTAGGGTCACTAACCATCTTGCTTTCCCTTGGACTGAGAGTTCCCAGGAGACAGGACTTTCCATTTTTAAATCTAAGACAGTTCCAGGCAAACTTGAAAGAGTTTGGTCATCCTACTCTTCAAAGACCTAGGGAGGCTTATAAAGTCACAAATTATGAGAACACTTTATTAATTTAATTAGTGTTTATCAATGCTCATTGTTTGCCTATGACTAAGTTAGACGCCATAGAAAGGGAAGAGAAGTTCATTCTTGGCTCTTTGATGAAATTTCGTAAGCTGTTTGCTTGGAACTTAGATCATTTTTCAGGGAAACCATTTTAAAATGGTGATTTATATTCTCAAGCTAAACTCCAGAACCCTCAAGTTTAATCTAACCCACACTGTAGTTGGAATGATGTTGCTGTTGTTGTAGTTAAATGTCATCAAGTCATTTTTGACTCATAGTGACCCTGTATAGGTTGTCTGAGGATCAGTTGGTGGGTTTGAACTGCCAACCTTGTGGATTGCAGTCCAGTGTTGATCCTATAGTGCTATACCAGGAGTTGAAATGATAGGAGGCAAAAAAAGAGAGTTAGAGAGAGAACCAACCCTAAAACAGAAACAATAGTGTTGCAAAACATAGTGTTTCAGCTACATGGGTAGAAACTGCTATTGTGATTTCTCATTGTTGCTAAGAAAAAAAGGATATAACTCAGAATAATAGGGACATATTCACCATAGCCTAAGTGAACACATAGATACGCATATTTGCACACGTATACATATGGTCTGTCCTTATCCAAATTCCCACCCTAGTGGCGCAGTGTGATGACAAGCCAGAGGCACTTTCTCCAATGAGTGGCCACTATGTCCTCTCTATGACCTTCAAATGCTAGTGACAGGGATGAGAAAACATAGCACAATCCCTGAGCTATTAAATAGAGAAACAGGACAGATGGCATCTGCTTAAGGGCCGTTCTAGTCTCTAGAACATAGACTCTTTGGTGTGCAAAGAACAGTGGAGATGATTTAGTTGTCCCTTCTGGTTTGTACAAGGCCCAGGGAAGTTGACGGGACCTGCCTAAGGCCACTCAGCTGTTTGTAAGCATAGTAGAGTTCAGAATCCACATCTCCCTCCTATACCTCAGAAATAAAAATACCCCTTGTGGGTCCCCATCACTCCGTTTATGCTTTCAAAAATAGATTCTTTAAGGAAAACATTGTTTTCTAGCCAAACTTGCTATGTTTAATTAGGCTCATAGAGGCCCTGAAGCAGAGATTCCCAAACTTTGCAATTCCAAAACATCCACAGACTCTGCAATTTCTCTGCACTTGGAATTCTCTTACCCAGCAGAAAACAATAGCGAAAACACCATGAACAAACTTCTTTCATCGTTAACATATTCACCTCCACCAATTTGAGAGGGCCTCTCTCATATCAAGACAACTTCCTACCTCTGTAAAGGTTCCTAGGATCCAAGAGGAGTTAGACCACACCCTTGTCCAGTGTACCATGGTGATGGAAGAGGAAATACGAAGAAGGCTTTGTTGAAAGATTTAGTTATTTATGTGCCTTTATCCACAGATGTTTAATAGATACTCAAACCTTTTCTAAACTGGAAATGCCAATTAGGTCCCCCAAGGCTAGGCTGCCTTTTGCATTGTCCCCAGGTTGCCAGCATGGGTGGATTGAAGAGCTGACTTTAATAGGATGTGCTCTGGATGTGGGTGATGTAATGTTGCATTAAGTATGTAGGTCGTTAACACCTTCCAAAATGCTTTTGCGTACATGATCTTGTTTGACACTGTGAGGCAGATAACCACCCGTGGCCTTGGACTCGGTTCTGAGTCCTAGCAACCCTGTAGAGGGTTTCCAAGGCTACAAATCTTTATGGAGCAGAAAGCCTCATCTTTCTCCTGCAGAATGATTGGTGGATTTGACTGCTTACCTTGCAGTTAGCAATCCAGTGCTTATCCTAAAGTGCCACCAACCAGGGTGGCTATTATTATACCAATTTTTAAAAATGATTTTGCTCATTTATTTATTTTTGTGGACCTACAAGAAAGATGAGGCTTTCTGCTCCTGTAAAGATTTACAGCCTTGGAAACCCCATTCAGAGTCACTATGAGTTGGAATTGACTCCACAGTACTTAACAACAACACAAGAGCTCAAACACATCTTCACTTCATGGGACTTAAGCCAGTTAAAACCAGTTTGAGTCAATTCTAACTCATGCTTACCCCATGTGTGCAGAGCAGAATTGCTCCACAGAAGTTTCAAGGATCTGACTTTTCAGAATCAGATCACCAGACAGATGTCTGTGTCTTGGCACCTGTGGGTGGGTTGGAGTCACCTATCTTTTGGCTGGAAGTCAACTACTGATCTGTTGGCCCCACCCAGGCCCTCCTTATTATACCCATTTTATGGATGAAGACATTGCAAATACATTTTATTATTTCTCAAATTATCCTAGGATCTGAAAAGATCCTAGTGGCAGAGATAAAATTAATCGGGGTCTCCTCCGTTCAGTATCTTTTCCACCAAAAATGTAGCACTTTAAAATTTTTTCAATTACTCTAAAATAGGCAGTACTTACTTACATGTGGTTCAAAAATCAACACGTACAGAGAAGTGTATAGTGAAAAGTAACTATTTTAGCTCCCCTTTCCAAAAGTAAATCCCCCCAAATTCAGCCTTACAGAGCTTCATATGCACATACCAGTGAATATATGAATGCTAATGAATATTCATGTGTATGTATATTTGAACACAAATAAGAACATAGTTTTTATTTGCATTAACATGTCATTTCCAGTTTTGAATATGTAAACTGTCTTCTAAGAGGATCACTAATGTTCCCTTGGTATAGAGAGGGCAGTATATCTTACAGTTTAAGCACATGCACTTGGAATCAGACATGTCTCGGTCAGAATTCATATGCATCATGTACATGTTACAAAACGATACTTGACTTTCATTTTTCTCACTCAACAAATGGGCAAAAAATTTCACAAGTGAAAGAAAGTATCTGTAACATGTTTGGCACATAGTTTGTCCAGGACATGGTGTCTATTTAGTGTGTATCTAAGCAGTTCGAAACTACCTGCGGTTCTGTGGGAGAAAGATGAGGCTTTCTGTTCCTGTAAAGATTTACAGCCTCGGAAACGCTTTATAGGGTCGCTATGAGTCGGAATTGACTCCATGGCACACCACCACCACCACTATATATAAGGCTTGATACTATGTACCAGAGAAATGAATAAAGCAAAATGTTTGCCTTTAAAAAGCTTAAAACTTAAAAGAAGACCCAAGCAAGCAAATTATACTTTAGCAGAATGGGTCAAAGGCAATTAATAACGAGGATAAGAGCACAAGGTCTGGATTCAGACCTTCTGGAATTCAAATCCCATTTCAGCTTGATCTTGGACACATTGCATAAATTGCTTTAATCATCAGTGTCCTCACTGTTACGCAGGAATACTACTATAGAGTTATTGTGAGGATTACATGAAATACAGGCAGAACACTCCACCTACTGCCATGGAGCTGATTATGGATCCAAGCAAAATGAAGTCTTTGGCAACTTCAATCTGATCTCGATTTGTCATGATGCTATTTACTGGTCCAGTTGTGAGGATTTTTGGTTTCTTTGCATTGAGGTGCAGCCCAGATTGAAGGCTATAGTGTTTTATTGCTAGTTAGCTCCCTTTTATAGATAAACGTAGCCCAAGCACAGTGAAGTAAGCATTGGAGTGCTAACTGAAAGGCCAGTAGGTCACTCACCAGTCACTCCGTGGGAGAAGCATGAGGCGGTTTGCTTCCATGAAGATTTACAGCCTTGGAAACTCCATGGGGAAGTGCTGGCCTGTGCTATATGGTTGCTGTGAGTTGGAATAGACTCATAGTGAGTCTGGATTTTTTTTTTTTTTTTTAATGTGTTTACAGTTAAGGAAGCTGAGGCTGTGAGAGTGTTATGACTTGTCCTAAGTCACAGAGCCAGGATTTGGGTCTGTAAGTTTCTCAGACTGCTATACTCTCATGCTGTGTTCAGACCCCTTGCCAGACCCTACCTAGATTCCATGCCCTGTACCTAAAATCCTATTTGCTCTACATTCCTTACCAGGTAGTACTAGAGTAGTCTGAGAGGCTGTAATCTGAGAGGCTGGAATATATGAAGAAGAATGTGACATCAGAATCATTAACAACCTGCGATATGCAGATGATACAACCTTGCTTGCTGAAAGTGAAGAGGACTTAAAATACTTACTGATGAAGATCAAAGAACACAGCCTTCAATATGGATTGCATCTCAATGTAAAGAAAACAAAAATCCTCAGCACTGGACCAATAAACAACATTCTTATCAACAGAGAAAAGACTGAAGTTGTCAAGGACTTCATTCTTCTTGGATAAACTATCAACACTCATGGAAGCAGCAGTCAAGAAATCAAAGGACATATTGCATTAGGCAAATCTGCTGCACACGACCCTCTTAAAATGTTCCATAGTATAGATATTAGTTTAAAGAATAAGGTATGCCTGACCCAAGCCATGGTATTTTCAACTGCCTCATATGCATGTGAAAGTTGGATAATGAATAAGGAAACCCATAGAAGAATGGATGCATTTGAATTATGGTATTAGAGAAGAATATTAGAAGTACCATGGCTTTCAGAAAAACAAAAAAAATATATATGTGCTGGCTGTACAGCCAGAATATTGCTTAAAAGCCAGAATGGGGTGACTTCAGACATGTTATTAGGAGGGGCCAATCCCTGGAGAAGGACATCGTGCTTAGTAAAATGGAGGGTCAATGAAAAAGAGAAAGATCCCCAATGAAATGAACCAACACAGTGGCAGCAGCAATGGACTCAAAGGTTAACAATTTTGGCTCAGAACCTGGTGGTGTTTCGTTCTGTTGTGCATAGGGTCACTATGAGTAGGAACTAACTTGGCAGCACTTAACAACAGATACCTTGTTTCTGTGGTCCCATGTGGCACTGTGGGTTAATGTGCCAGACTGCAAAGCCGTTTGAATTGCAAGGTCGGTGGCTCAAGCTCACCAGCTGCTCCTGGAAAACCCTATAAAGGGTCGCTATGGGTTAGAACCAACTCAACAACACTTTACAACAACAACAACAACAACCCCAGAAAGCTGGAGTCCTGGTGTGGCACTGTAAGATTAGCACTGGACTGCTAGTTGCAAGGTGGGCGGTTCAAACCCGCCAGTCACTCCTTGGAAACCCTATACAGGTTGCTATGAGTTGGAACTTACCCACAACAGCAGAGTTACAAAGACAGTGGTCAGAAGAGCCATATCAAGTATTTCACTTGAACTGAGCTGCTTGGAGGAGTGCCGTCACTGAGTTGCCCGTTGACATTAGGCCATTGTTGTTGTTATTGTTGTTAAGTGTCATCAAGTCAATTCTGACCCATACAGTCCCTATAGAGGGTTTCCAAGGAGCAGCTGGTGAACTTGAACCATCAACCTTGCAGTTCAAACGACTTTGCAGACTGATGCATTTGCCCACGTTGCCCCACCAGGACTCCATTAGGCCATTACTGAGGAGTATTATGAAAAGTAAGCCTGTAAAATCCACTTTGCTATTACAGAAAAAGCATTGCCTTTTTCACGCAAATACAGTGTTCGTGTTCACAAAAAAAGAAATAGTTTCTGATCCCCATAAATAAGGCTTTTTTTCTTAAATGAACACCAAAAATTATGGAAATTTTCATTTTTTGTTCTTTGTTTCAGCTGCTTGGGAGCTCAGAATGAAATGTCAAGCAAGTTCTATCAAGTTTACTTACTTTCAGCCAAACACTTCATTATTACTCCTGCTTTCACCTCAGTTTTCTTTCTGCATTTTCTGTTTAGTTTTTAAATGCATTTATGTATTTATTTCCCAAATTAACGCATGAATACATACTTTTTTGTAGAAGATTAATAGAACTCAGAATTATACAGAGTAAAACTTGAAAATGTTGATTTATTATTTTTGTTGTAGTACTCTGTGAAGGTAAGTAAAAAATATTGCTACTAGGGTTCTAGTTCCTACTTGTACGAGTTTATTTCAAATGAAATGTGTTTAAACATGTCTCTGTGATCACTGGGTAGATGCAGACAAGTTCTCTCAGTAATGCACTTGTCTTAGTCTTATTAGGATGCCTTCAACAAAACCACTCAATCAAAACAGTGGCTTCCAAGGGAATCTGCTGGACCAGTTAACCAGAGAGGTCATTTCAGAAGGCTATGGTGACGGTTTTTTTAGTCCCAAAGGGATAATATTGATAGAATTTCTTGAAGAGTACAGGACGACCATGAGGGCTTATCAGGAAGAAATTTTAAGAAAATTGAAAACTACATTGTTAGGGAAAAGGCCAGGAAAGTTGTGCCACAGGATTGGTCTTCATCACAACAATGCACTTACTCATTCTTTAAGGATTTCATTGGGACTCCTTACCCCATCTACCCTATAACCCTGATCTTGCCTCTTTAGTCTTCTTTTTGTTCCTCAAACTCAAAGAACATTGAAAAGGAGCAAGCCTCAAGGATGCCAAAACTGCTGTTGTGATGTGGTGTGAATCAAAGAGCACAGAATGCTTCAGAGAAGGGTTAGAGAGAAGGAGACATCGCCTTCAGAAGCGTGTAGACCTAGATGGAGGACATGTTGAGAAACAATAGCATCACATTTCGATATTTTTGTTTAAAAAAGATTTCTATGATTTTATAGAAACCTTTTTGACTTACCCTATTTGTTTGTATAGGTTGCCTCAAATCCACTTGGAATAATATTAGAAGTAATCAAGTTATAAAAAACAGATATATAAATAATTGTATTTGAGAGCTTACAACTACGCTAGAAACATTCATATAGGTTTTCTGTTTTAATTCTCAGGGTAGCTTTGTAAATAACATATCATGTATTCATTTTACAGATTAGGCACTTGAATAAAATTAAGTAAATTGCCCAAAGTCATAACTACCAAACCAAAATCATGGTCTCAAGTTGATTCTAACTTGTACTTAATCCTATAAGACAGAATAAAACTGCTCCATAGAGTTTTTTGGTTTGGTTTTTGCAGTTTTTAGAACTTTATTTCAAGTTTGTGAATGGTGTTTAAAAGAAAGATGGAGGCCTAGCGATATTCAGGTTTGATATAAGATTATAACCAGGTACTGGGAGTTGACGCTTCAAGTTGGGATTTGATTCTGGAGAAGGTAAACATTCTCAACTGCTTATGCTTTGGAGGATCTCTGGACTTCTGAGTATATGGGACACATGAGTAGACGCAAGCAAACGTAAGAAGGACTCCCAGCAAAACAAGTATGATCCCAAGAAAAATTTTCAGGAGTAGACAGCCCCACCTTTGTCCCATAGTGTGGCTGGTGGGCTTAAACCACCAACCTTTCAGCCAGCAGCCTACCACTTAACCCAGTATGCCACCAGGGATCCTTAAAATCATAGATGTTATTGTTGTTGTGAAGTACCACAGAGTGGGTTCCGACCCATAGCGACCCTGTATAAGGTTTCCGAGGAGCAGCTGGTGAGCTTGAACTGCCGACCTTGTAAGTTCAAACAGCTTTGCAGTCTGATGCACTAACCCACAGCACCATACCAGGACGCCAAATCATAGATTGTTGTTGTTGTTGTTGTTGTTAATGTGCCGTGGAGTCGGTTCCGACTCATAGCGACCCTGTACAGGGTTTCCAAGGCTGTAAATCTTTATAGGAGCAGAAAGCCTCATCTTTGTCCCGCGGAACAGCTGGTAGTTTCGAACTGCTGACCTTGCGGTTCCACTATGCGTAACCACTATTCGTAACCACTATGCGAGTGGTAAAGCCAGGAATGAAGCACAGGTATGAGATTCAAAGTTTGTGACTTAACTCATTTGTATGTTTGTCTATTTAATTCTCTGGCCTCTGAGGCAGACGGGCCTGCAGAAGCAGGTGCAGGACCCCTTGTTCCCCAAGCCCACACGTCATTCCTGGAGCAAAGTTCACATTCCAGGAACTAAGCAACAGACCACCTCAGCTTCAGCCAACTGCCTAAGCTAATCTCCTGTTCCTGACCCACCTCCGGGAGGGAACAAAGTCGGGAGCTAATGTTTACCTGCTTCCGCTTGTGTAAAGGCCTCTCTTGAATGCTCGCACATCCTTCCCACCGTATGTTTGAACCAGTCAATCCTAGGTAACCCCGTGAAGCTGTTGGTCCCCGCTAATCAATCCCAAGCAGCCGCATACAGGGAAGACGAGCTCAACCTCTGGATACGAATCGCTAGCGGAACTACGGGCTAGCACAATAAAGCCCTTCCTTTGTTACAACCCCAGTGGCATTGGCAACTCCTTCAGGTGTGACTCCGGCAACACCTTTCCATAGCAAAAAGTGTTTGTTGAAGTGTCAAGTCAGTTCTGACTCACAGAGACCCTGTATAGAGTTTCCTAGGAGCGGCTGGTGAATTTGAACGGCCTATAGATCTGTTTTGGAAGAAGTGCAACCAGAGTGCTCCTTGGAGGCCAGGATGGCTAAGTTTCATTTCTCATACTTTGGACATATTGTCAGGAGGGAACAGTAGCTGGAGAAAGATGTCATGCTGGGTAAGATGGAAGGTCAGAGAAAAAGAGGAAGACCCCCAACAAGATGGATCAGCCAGGTGGCATCATTGGTGGCGTCAAGTGTGGCAGCGGTGGTGGGGTTGGCCAGGATCGAACATTGTTTCGTTCTGCTGTACATGGGGTCGCTATGAGTCGGTTCTGACTTGATGGCATCTGACAACAACAACAACCTTGGGGTTCTAAGGAGCTCTGGAGGTGTAGTGGTGAGGAATTGGGCCGCTAACCTCAGGGTGGGCAGTTTGAAACTACCAGCTGTTCTGCGGGAGAAAGATGAAGCTTTCTGCTCCCATAAAGATCTGCAGCCTTGGAAACCCTGTGCAGGGTCACTATGAGTCGGAACCGACTCCACAGTACTTAACAACAACAACAACAACACCTTGGGGTTTTGGTAGCATAGTGGTTAGGAATCAGGCAGTGAACATCAAGGTCAGCAGTTTGAAACTACCAGCTGTTACGCTGGAGAAAGATGAGACTTTCTGCTCCCATAAAGATTTACAGTCTCAGAAATCCTGTACAGTGTCTCTGTGAGTCAGAACCGACTCCATGGCACATAACCACCACCACCACTACCACCAACTTGCGTTTCAAACCAACTTTGAGGTCAAGTGCTTATCCTACCGTGCCACACCAAGACTTAGTAACAAAAAGTAGGATTATAGAATTTAAGTACACTTGGGGTGTTTGGAGGTAGGTATGTGCGTGGAGTGGAGGGGTAGAGGGATTTGTAAATTGTTCTTCACAGCTCCGCCTCACCCTACCCACAAGCCATTGCAATTATTTAGGTAATTAAGCGAAGAATGTTGTTGTTGTTGTTTTTAATTTGGCCTGAGACCACTGACCTTGGGGCAGCTCCAGGAGAAGGCTCAGCAAGGTCAAATGAGAGAAGGGCTGCCTTTAACCATCTATGGCTGACTTTCCCCAGCTGATTAATGGATGTCTGCTATAGGCCGGACTCCAGCGTGGCCTCTCTTGGGAAGAGGCAGTGCAGCATCTGGACCTGCCTGGATAGGCTCTGTGGAAAGAAATGTACCCCCTTCCCCAAGCAAGGGTAAATTCCACTGCTCTGTGGCATGTATGTCTTCCCGGCCACTGGTTCCGGTCATTTGTATTGGCTGCCCTCTCCTCCTAGGCCTAGGCCTGAGGAGGCAGCTACTGACATAAATGCTGACCGCCGCCTGGCTAGCAGGCAAGTACATTTCTATTTTCATCTGAATTCCCAGCATCTTGGGCAAAGAACTCGGTCATTTCTATCGACCAGATCCCTGAAGGGGGAGGAGAGCCTGCAGGCTCCTTCTGCCTGTAACCTTCCTTTGACTTGGACCCAGAAGACAAAGGTGGACTTGAGTGTTGCAGAGACACAGCTTCCCTTTATGAGCCCACCAGCCCCGGAGGCTGCCATCTCTCCAGCACTGAGGCCCTTTTGTCCCGGCGGGGCACCCACGGTCTGACTGCCCACACTGTTGAAGTGCCGTTTCAGCGTCCTCTTCCCCTCCCCCGTGAGTTGCTCGGCCTGGAGAAGGGCTTTTGAATCTTGCGAACGCACACTGGCCCTTTTCTTCTTGGGGCGCCTGGTAGCCTGGCGCAGCACTGGTCTTTTTCGGGAGGCCGTGCGAAAGCGCGGACCAGGCGCTCTTCCAGCCGCTGGGGCATCTCTGCAGAGGCCACAGCCCTGGACAGCGACGGAGCTGGAAGGACAGCAACTCCTGTGGGCCTCAGAGCCTCACAGAGTGAGAGCTAGACTAGCCTGAGGAGTCCCACCCTCCCCAGAGTTAATTCAGACAATTGATCATACAGCCCTGCGTTTCAAATCTCAGAAATCAGCCTCATCTTTGACCTGGACTTGCTACTTTTAGGAACTCATTCTAAGAAAATAATTATGGATGTATGCAATGTGTAGGGGAGCTCTGGAAGCATAGTGGTTAATACTCTTAATGTCAGCAGTCCGAAACTACCAGCTGTTCCGTGGGAGAAAGCTCTACAGCCTTGGAAACCCTGTGCAGGGTCGCTATGAGTCGGAACCGACTCTAGGGCACATAACAACAACAGCAACAATAATACAAGGTGTAAAATTTGTTTTTCACCCAAATTTTGTTGCAATAAATATCAAGCATTCAGGAAAATTGAAAGAATGGTACGGGTGGACGCTGGCCTATTAATTACCTGGAGTCTGCAACTTAATACACTGGACCGCAAAGTCTGTTTGAACTGTAAGGTTGGTGGTCCAAGCTCACTAGCTGCACCTTGGGAACCCTATACAGGCTCGCTCTGGGTCGGGACCAACTTGATGGTACTTAACAACAACAACATGCAAAGACTTAGCCAGAAGGGGTTAATGGTGGCTCTGTAAGATAAGCACTGCACTGTGAGCCACAAGGTCTGCGGTTTGAGTCTGCCAACTGCACTGTGGGAAAAAGATGAGGCTTTCTGCTCCCCCTTAAAAATTAAAGCCTCGGAAACTCTATCCAGGACCGCTGTGAGTCGAAACTGACTCCATGACACTTAACAACAAGGTCATAATCATTTTTATGATTAGGTTATGCCTGAGGCAAGACTTTCTCAATCGCCTTATATGCATGCAGAAGCTGGACAATGAAACAGGAAGACTGAAGAAGTGATGATGCATTTGAATTGTGGCGATGGCAAAGAATATTGAACATAATGTGACCTGCTAGAAAATTAAAGAAATCAGTCATAGAAGAAATACCAACTAGGATTCTCCTTAGTGCAAGAATGGCAAGATCTTGTCTTGCTTAGTTGGAACATCAATCAGGAAAAAACAATTGCTGGAAAAGGACATTATATTTGGTAACGTAGAAGGTCAGCAGAAAACTAGGGAAGCCCTCAATGAGATGGACAGACACACTAGCCGTGACAACGGGTTCAAACTTACCAATAGTCAGGAAGATGGCAATGGACTGAGGACTGTTTCATTTGGGTGTGTGTGTGTAGAAACTGACATGTTCTCCCAACCACACAGCTTGTTAAATGATGGCACATTTGTACAATAATACTATGTAGCCATTAAAATAACCTCATGTATTTAGTTATTGTTGGAGTCCTGGTGTGGCACCGTGGGTTAATGCAGTGGACTGCAAAGTCAGTTTGAATTATAAGGTCGACAGTTCAAGCTCACCAGCTGCTCCTTGGAAACCCTATACAGGATCATTATGGGTCAGAACTGACTCAGCAGCATTTACCAACAACAGCATTTATTATTATTAAGTGCCATTGAATTCGTTCCGACTCATAGCAACCGTGTATAGAGTCTGCTCTCTGTAAAATTAGGAAGAATGTCCTTGTCTTTTCAATTTCTGCTTTCTGGTTCCTGGGTAATCTCCCTGTGTCATGGCTTCTATCTTACTCCACCTCTCTGCTGCTCATTTGCATATTCTCTTATATATCTCAAAAGCATAGTGGTGACAGTCAGGCTGCTAACCTCAAGATCAGCAGTTTGAAACTGCCAGCCATTCTGGGGGTGGGGGTGGGGGAATGAGATTTTCTGCTCCCATAAAGATTTACAGCCTTGGAAACCCTATACAGGGTGGCTGTGAGTTGGAACTAACTCCATGGCACACCACTACCGTATCTCAAAAGATGGAGTGCTGGTGTAGAGCTGTAAGACAGTACTTAACAGCGACAATCTCAAAAGATGACTCAGGATATACCCCAGACTAATCTTGCCTCATTTACATAACATAGATAACCCATTTTCAAATGGGATTATTGCCACAGGCAGAAAGGTTAAAATTTACAACACATATTTTGGGGGGACCTAACAACTGGTGAAATTTTTTGCACAGACCAGCATTGGAAACCTTTTTTCCATTGCTTTTGATATTTACAAGCAGCCACTTGCAGATGAGGAAATAGATTCAAATCATCATCTGATAAATGGTTAAATTAGAATTCAAATTCAAGTCTGATTATTCCAGAACCAGCCATTTCTCCTATTCTAGATTGCCTCTGTGTAATCAGGATGACGTAGTGATTCTTCCAGGAGTTAACTGGTAGAAAAATAAGCCAGATTCGTTTTTCAGGGTCTTGGCTAGACTTAGGTCACCAGGGGAAACCTAGTGGATCAAATTTATCTTTAATCTCAAAATCACTGAACTCATCAGATTGCATTAGGCTCTCAGGTAATTTCCTCCCTAATTTCATTATTTGCTTTTCCAACAAAGCTATTTGTCTATGTGAGCTCAAAGAGAGGAATATATGCAAATTGCTGTGTTGTTGTTTAGTGCATAGAGTGAGTTCTGACTCATCGAGACCCTGTGTTGTTGTTGTTGTTGTTGTTGTTAAGTATTGTTGAGTCGGTTTCGACTCATAATGACCCTGTACTGGATTTCCAAAGAGTGGCTGGTGAGCTTGAACTGCCAACCTTGCAGTTCAAACTGACCTTGTAGTCCAGTGCATTAACCACAACACCATGCCAGGACTCCATAGAGAGCTTGTATAGGCTGTAAATCTTTATGGGAGTCCTGATGAGGTCCTGTAGGATAAGCACTAGACTGCAAGGTTAGTTTGAACTGCAAAATTGGTGGTTCAAACTCAGCAGTAGCTCCTCAGAAACGCCATACAGGGTTGTTATGTATAGAACCTACTCACTGACACTTAATAACAACAACAAATATTTATGAGAGCAGAAAGCCTCATATTTCTCCCATGGAATATATAAATTAGTGAAAGAAAATTCTGATCTACCCATATATGTTGACTGATGCCTAATATTCCTCCACTGATGAGTTTTTAAAAATCATTAAAAACTTGGAAAGAAGACAGAAAAGCAAACGGCATATTTCTTTCAATGTTTATAGCATAGCATTGTTCATTAGGTTGTTGTTGCTGTTCAATGTCATGGAGTCGATTCTAACTCATAGCGACCCTGTGTAGGGTTTCTGAGAAGCCACCGTTAAGTTTGAATTGCCCAGCTTGTGGTTCAAACTGACCTTGTGGTTTAGTGCTTATCCTACAGCGCCAAAGCAGCACACGGTTTAACAGGCTCAACCAGGAATGATTGAATTATTCAGGAGACTGTAGCTGTGTTTGATTTTGCATTTTACTGCTAATTATTTAGACTCTGATGCTATATGTTATCTTGTAGACCTTATCTACAATATGTCTGCCCAGTAGAAAAGATAAACCCTGAAGGCTATAACTTATTTAATTGCCCTATAGAACATTAACTAGTTCTGTCTCTAACTCAAGGGCCTGGTGGCACAGTGGTTGAATCAATGGCTCAAACCCACGAGCTGTTCTACTGGAGAAAGATGTGACTATCTGTTTTCATGAAGCTTTGTAGCCTCGGAAGGTCTATCAGGACAGTTCTACTCTGCCCTATTAGGGTCACTATGTTGTTATTGGTAGGAGCCATCGAGTCAGTTCTCATAGTGATCCTATGCACAACGGGATGAAACACTGTCTGGTCCTGAGCCATCCTCACAGTCGTTATTACATTGAGGCCACTGCTTCTGCCACAGTGACAATCCATCTCATTGGGGGTCGTTCTCTCTTCTGCTGACCCTCCACTTTACCAAGCATGATGTCCTTCTCCAGGAACTGGTCCCTCCTGATAATATGTCCGAAGTATGAAACATGAAGTCTCACCATCCTGGTTCCTAAGGAGTATTCTGGCTGTATCTTTTCCAACACAGGGTCACTATGAGTCAGAATCAACTCTATTGATAGCAGTGGGTTTTTGGGGTTGATATCTATTTCACCAAACTTATTAATATTTCAGAATGCTGTTTCTAGTAGACATTCCTGTTACTGCTTTTCCCTATTGGAACCATCCAATTCTGACAGTTGTATATTGGATGGGTGAAGGGAGAGTCAACGAGAGAAGACCAGGGCTTGACATATTGCAATGTGAATGGAACATTGAGAATAAGATCAAAAGTCAAGTCAAAGGTAGAATGGACAAGGTTTGGTTGATCAGATGTGGGGCATGAAAAGAGACAGGAATCCAGGCTGGCATCTGGGTAGATAAAAGGAAGGATGGCGTGCTGCTAATCAGCATACAGCATACAGGGAGAAGATTAGATAACAGAGGAAAACCCTGGTTTTAATCTGTTGGGTTTGAAGATGGTCATCTATGAGCATTCAGAGTCCTTTAGTCCTTTAGTTAAGGGAAAAGATATAAATCAGGATCAGCCCAAAGCTGATTCCTATGAGATAGAGGGCAGACTTATTTCCACTCACCACTTAAAACAATTTATTTATTTATTTATTTTTACCAATTTGGACACCAACCATCTTCCCACAGCACTCTCTACTTCTCTGCTGGGTTTGGTAATGCCTTGCAATGGTCACATAGACCTCACAGACCAGACTCATGATTATGTGGTATAGTAGGGAAGTAACAGGCTACAGCTCAGGATCAGTACCAACTTGGAGATAATGGGACACAGCTTAGGAGACAGGGTATCATCAATCAGGACAGCTTCTTACACTTTGATCTCCTTCTCTGTGGAGCCCACAAGCAGGCTCTTAGCTTAGGCCTCTGCCACTGAGTGCCTCTCAGTCATGCCCTCCACCAGGCTTTTCTCTTGGTCTCTGCCCTGTGTTAGTTTTTGCCAAGTGTTAGTTTCACTTTACCAGGAAGTCTCTCACCTCTCTCGCTTCGTGAATCAGCAGTCTCACTGTAGCTCCCTTGCTCTGGTCTTGCACTGGTTCTTGTTGCTCATACTCGTATCATCCTTTCTTTGCTGTTGCATTCTGCTGTAGTTGCCGCCATTTCTTGCTGTCTCACTCCATCTCCAGTGTTAAACTTTCTCTTTCTTGTGTTTAGAAGATTTTCAGAGAAGGGATTCTGGGTCGTTGGTCCAAAGAACATTCTCTCCTCCAAATATCTTTTCTTGATAATAGTGAGGCCCCCCTCAACCTCTGTGGGATTAGCCCTTATAAAACTAGCAGGATGGCAAAACTGACTATCCTCAGTAGACAAAAGTCATCTAATTTGCATAGTAATAGACCAATACCTACAAGGATTTTGTGTACCTTATTTGCATAGTAAACTGTCCAGTCCTTACAAGGTATGTAAAATAGACCAACCACAGGAAAGATTGCAGCTCAACCAATTATTTTTGGCAAAATTATAATCCAATGCTAGGAAGATCATATATACAAGCAATCCATTGCTCTGAAGTCATAAAATTTATTCTGGAACATAAGAGTTTGGAGCTAGAAGGAGAATTTAGGGGTTAGTTGTACATTGGATATGAATGAAAGATATGAGCATGTATATGATTGTGGACTGGTAAGAAGGTCAGTAGTTCAAACCCACCAGATATTCCTAGGGAGAAAGAATAGTCTTTCCACTCCCATAAAGATTTACGATCTTCAAAACCCTGTACAGGGTCTCTATGAATCGGAAGTGGCTCGATGGCACCTAACAACAACAACAACAACAACAACATGAGTAGTGAAGAAAAACTCATCACTGGACACCCCCCCCCCCATCTTCAGTGGCTAGGGAACAATGGCATGGTTCATCAGAAGGCATATTCTTCAGTAATGTATAATGCTGTCTTTTCATAGTAAAGAGCTTGCTGCCCAGCACCATAGCAAAAAGTATCCTTTCTCTAAGTTCATTTTACTGTTTAGAAACAAAGACTTAGGTGGACAAAACAATTTTATTAATTTTACGTTGCAGGAATGAAAACACTCCCAGAGCTGATCCTGCAGTTCTGACAGATATGAGGGAGCTTTTTAAAAAAATCATGGTAAAATGGAATTAAGTGATAATAGGATTTGAAGTCCTCTTGTACAGGTGATTTAACCCAAACTTCAGCCTTCTACTTTCCACTTTGCTGACAAGCCCCAAATAAGTGTTGAGTATATCTACTCTGTTTTGTGCTCCTCCCTAGCCCTGTTTTCTCTGTAGCTTCTATTCCCTATCTCTCCTAAAATCAATTGTATTCCAGACTCTACCAAGCCAGAGAGCATAGGGTAATTAATTCTCAACAAATCCATCACCCATTTTCAACAATTACCACTATACAGCCAAATTGTTTTGCTTTGCAAAAATGTGGCACCAATCATTCCTCCCACAACCTCTCCACTCCTCATTTGGGTTCAATAATCCATTGCACAGAACTCAGATACCATGCTAACAGTTATGGGTGTTTATTAGGGAAGTTAACAGGATCAGAAAATGCACTTGTTTCAGTCAGCTGCTGGTAAATACCCACAGGACACACCAATTTACCATAAGTCTTAGCTTGAAGTCACTCAGCTCTAACTCAGTTGATCAGCAAACATAGCTTCCCCACTTAAGAGCTTGGAGGCCCCCTACTCTACAAGCAAGTTTCCTGCCCAAAGTCACTGAGCTTTACTTGCTCTGTGGACTGGGAAGCCCACTGCTCTGCTTCATGCTCTGGTTTTTGGTACTTCTCCTGCTGCTCCTCTGCCACTCCTCTGGTGCCATAGCTTTCTGTCCCTGGGTTGAAGAAGGTTCATGTGCAGGGGTCTTGGGGTCCAAAGGACAAGCTTCCCTCCTGGCTCTTCTTGTTTGATGACTGTGAAATAGCTCCTTCCACTCATTTTTTACTCATGCTTGTGTTTCAAGGTTTTACAATGAACTCTGCTAACATCCACAGCTAGATCATGTCATCCCATTAATACCTTTTCTCACCTTCTCTGACCCAGACCCAACAGGGCAGAAATGTTGTTTGGTGGGAGTTATAGATTATGGCTAGAAGAGACATTACATAATTCACTACACCACATATTTGTTCTCCATTGCCCCCTACTTTTTCTACCTTGCTAGTTAAGTTAAAATCAATGTCAGTGATCACATCAGTTCATCCCTCCAAACTCCTGGCAAAAAGTAAACAAAACAAACCCATTGCTGTTGAATGGATTCCAACTCATAGCAGCTCTATAGGACAGAGAATGTCCCTATAGTTTCCAAGGCTGTGATTTTTATGGTTGCAGATTGCCATATATTTCTCCCACGGAGTGGTTGGTAGGTTTGAACCACCAATATTCAGGTTATCAGCACTTAACCATTCTGCCACCAGAACTTCTTAAAACTTCAATATGTAACTGTAAACAAGAAAGATTCGTTAAAAACAAGAAACAACACCAAAACCCACTGTAAGAATGTATGGGCCTTCGTATCTATTTAGTCTTACTGTTGTTTATTTTTAATCTTCTCTTGGTCCTTTATTTTAGCAATAATGTTGTTGTTGTTGTTAGGTGCCATTGAGTCAGTTCCAACTCATAGCAACCCTCTGCACAGCAAAAAGTAATACTGCCCGCTCCTGCATCCTCCTCACAATTGTTGTTGTGCTTGAACCCGCTGTTGCTGCCACTGTGCCAGTCCTTCTCATTGGAATTCTTCCTTCTTATTGCTGACCCTTCGCTTTACCAAAGATGATATCCTTTCCCAGGAACTGGTTCCTTCTGATAACATGTCTGAAGTCTCCCCATTTTATTTCTAAGCAGCTTTCTGACTGTACTTCTTCCAAGACAGATTTGTTTGTTCTTCTGGCAATCCATGGTACTCTCAATATTCTTCTCCAATACCATAACTTAAATGCATCAGTTCTTCTACAGTATTCATAATTCATTGTCCAACTTTCACATGCATATGAGGCTACTGAAAATACCATGGCTTGGGTCAGGTGCACCTTGGCCCTCAAACTGATAATCTTTACTCTTGAACAAGTTAAAGAGGTCTTGTGCAATACGTCATTTGATATCTTGACTGCTGCTTCCATGACTGTTGATTGTGGATCCAAGCAAAATGGAGTCTTTGATATTAACAATAATGGCTGCCTTATAATGATGACATACTATGTCCTGGTGTGGGACTGAGAGTTAATGCTCTGGACTGCAAGATCAGTTTGCACCACAAGATCGGAGGCTCAAACTCACCAGCCACTCCTCAGAAACTCAATATAGGATTGCTATGATGAGTTGGAACTGACTCGATGGCATTTAACAAGGACATGTGAAGGACTCTGCTCCTGATCAACAAAACGGCCTTATTTACAGACAAAGGCTTAGGTGGACAAAACCTAATCCTACACCAAGAGACGCTGAATAAAGTCCTGCTTAAGCTTCCGGTCTCTTCTTTAAGCCACCAAGAGACCTTTCCCTTGGTAGTTTCAGGTTTCAGGAAAATCTCCATAATCCTGCCCATCGGAAGCTTGGCAGAACTAGACCGGGAATCACACCACCTTAAATACCCCAGTCTATAAGAAATGGGAAGGCTCTTGGTCTTTTTTGGTACTTTTAGAGCACCCCCTCCCAGGTTTACTCTCAATAAACCGGCCTGCTGTTGAAGCCAAGTCTCTTTCTTTCTTGTTTCTTACAACATGTCACACCCTTGGCTAGTCTTTCTTGTACAAATGAGGAGGAATTTAGGCTCACAGAGGTGAAGTACGTAACTTTCTATAATGACATTGTGGTGTGAAAGTAAATCTCAGAGACAAAGTATTTTGAAAAGAACAATTGTTTACCTTGAGAGAGTCCAGGCTTTAGAAGGAATTGACTTACAAAATGAAAATTATAATGAGTATTTAAAGGAAAATCATCCCTGATTGTCACATCTGCAAAGGTCATCATATATCTTTAGTCATCAGTTTCATAAAAGCTCTTTATTTAGGGAATTTGTAAGTTACAAGAAAGTCTCAAGATATAACTTATTTGGGAGGTCTAAGATTACCTGGGACAAATTTATATTTAGGTTGCTGTTACTTTTTTTAATCTCAGGATGAAAAATGCTTTTCTTCCCCTGTCTTATAGTATCAAGTATCTATATTCATTTCTCTTACTACCATAAAAGTTAATTACACACACACGTGCAAAAAACATTAATTACAAATTTAGCAACTTAAATCACACACATTTATTGCATCAACTTTCTGGAGGTCCATTTGTCCTGTGGCTGCCAAAGATTCATATCTGTATCACAGGCAAAACATATTCACCTCACTTCAAAATCTCTAAAAGTCTCAACCTATTACAACATCAATTCAAAGCCCAAAATTTTCTCTAAATCTCATTGTCTCAAAAAGTCTAAAAAGTCTCAAAATCTCATAACCTAAATAATCTAAAGCAGGTATGGATGGGGTTCTGGGTATGATCTATCTGCGACACAACTTCTATCTATCTGTTGACCTGTGAAACAAAAGAAACAAGTTACCTGCTTCTAAAATATAAAAGTGGCAAGCGTAGGATAACAGTTACAGACATTTTGGCCCCCCAAAAAGAGAAAATGGAAAGAAAAAAACCCCACTAAACATAAGTAATTTTTAAATCCAGCTAGGCACAGTCCATTAATTATAAAACAAAAAACCCATAAGAAAATTGTTCAAAAGTTGTGGGAAGAAAGCTTCCCTAACATCATTAAAGATGAAAAGGTAGCCATTCAACAAGTTAAATGAATGCCAAACAGGATAGATTTCCAAAGAAAATCACCAAGATATACTCAAACTTTTCAAAACTAAAGACAAGGAAAGAATTCTGAGAGTATCTTGGGAAAAACGAAAAGTTACCTTTAAAGAAGAAATAAGACTAAGCTCTGATTTCTCAGTAGAAACCAGGTGGACATGAAAACAATGGATGCCATATTAAAACTCTAAAAGAAAAAAAAAAGTTGCCAACCAAGAATCATATACCCAGCTAAATTGTCTATCAAATATGACAGTGAAATTAGAACATTTCCAAATACACAGAAATTAAAATAATTTGCAAAAACCAGACCAACCTTACAAAAAATACTAAAAGGAGTTCTTCAGACAGAGAATCCACAACAGCAGACAATAACAACCTGAGACTAACATACATGACAACACCACTTAGAACTCAACCCAGATATAGAAGCATTTAAAGTAAAACAAACCTACAAGACTGAACATCTGAATTAAAGCAGTGATTCTCTAACTGGTCTTTGAATCAGCAGCATTGATATCATCTGAGAACTTGTCAGAAACATAAATTCTTGGGCACCACCCCAGACCCACGGATCAGAAATTTCATTGGTCCCAGCAATCTGGGGTCTTCAGTTAATTCTTATACACACTGATGTTAAATGCCTAGCAAGCTCCACAAGCCCCAAAAAATGGCTCAGTAGACGGGGTCTCAGAGTCCCTGGGTTATACAAATGGTTAAATGCTGTACTAACCTGCAGCTGATGCAGACATGTTTAAGTTCGACTGAATTTAATGTCCCTGAAATCTCATTTAAATGTATAGTTGCTCCAAACCTGTTATCAAAATGTCATTCTCTAGAGCAAATTGTCACTTCCCTCCTGTCATTTTACTGTGGACAGTCATACTAGAAAATGATTAATAATCACTTATTGGCTCAAACTGAAGTGATGAGACTTGAAAGTTAATTTGAGGTTTATTAAAGCATTATGATCTGCTCCAATCATACATATTGTGAACTCATTTTCTAACAAAGCCTCCTTAGTCAAGTATGAAGATGACCAACTATTCATTCTGGTACTTCAGTAAACCTCTGCTGACCCTGGGGTAGGAGTGGATGGAATTTCACGTGTGTACATGATAGAAATGGAGTTATTCAACTTAGTGTTGAGAGTGAGTAGAACTATCAGAGCATCACTGAGGTTAGGAATTTATTCTAGTTAAAAATTTTCAGAATGAAGTGTTACAAATTTAAGGTTTTGGTAACCATTGTGTGGAGCAGTAAATTGTTTAATATGTTTCTTCTAGTCTTTGTAACTCCCACCTCATTACTCTTTTTCTGATGGGTCTGAGTAAGAGATGGGAGAAGATGCTGATAGGATGACATGATCCAGCTATGGATGTTAACAGTTCATTGTAATTGTGAAAACTTGAAACTCTGACATGGGTGTAAAATGAGCCACCTCAGAAGCAGGAGGTGGGAGTATCTCACTACCAACAAAGAAGAGCCAGGAGTGGAGTGCAGGAAGCACTGGACCTGAGATCTCTGCACATTGAACCTCCTGGACCCAGGGACAGAAAGCAGTGACACTAGAGGAGCAGCAGAAGTACCAAAGACCAGAGCATGAGACAGCAGTGGGCTTCCCAGTCCACAGAGCAAGTAAAACAGAGTGACTTTGGGCCGGAACATTGCTTGTAGAGTGAAGTGCCTCCAAGCTCTTATGTGGAGGAGCTAGGTTTGCTGACCCGCAGAGCTAGAGCCCATTGCCTTCAGGGTGAGGATTATGATGGAGTGATGTGCCCTGTGGGTATTTATCAGCAGCTGACTGGAACAAGTGTGCCCTGAGCATTTCGGTTCCTGTATTCTGTTCCTGTTAATTTCCCTAATAAATGGCATAGCTATGGGGGGTGGGGAGGTAATAATGTAATTACAGAACATTCAGATGAAGAGAGAAGCAAGTTGATTTCAAGAAAAAATAAAAGAAATAAAAATAAACCTAAATGGACGGGCAACTTAGACATTGGCTACCTAAAATGGGGGAGGGGGGTAGACTGTAAAGGCATGAAGTGACTGGCTTATAAGTTTTCAAGAGGGAGTTTAGATTCACAGTGTGCAGAGGAAGGTAGAATCCCCATTGAGTGGTTTTTGACTTGTCTAGACAGGTCTGGTGAAAGGAAATGGGGGCAAGACTCATGATTCAATAGTGAGTAATTGTTATCATAACTAATTATGATAGTTACAACTGCAAAGGTAGAAGTTTTGTAGCCAAAAGGGGTGAGTGGTCAATCTTACAGTCCTGGAGTGGAGGATCCTGGGATCATCAAGGGAGGAGAGCAGGCACAGAATGTGGGACCCTACCCAGAGAAGCAGCGATGCCAGAGATGGAGGCAGAGATGATGACATGGAGAGATGGAATGGCTGAAGACTCCAGACTCACGGAGGGAGAGGGGATGTGTGCTGGCAGCTGGGGGGAGGGGGGAGGGCAGGCTTGCAGGGTGTGCCCTTTGACTGTTTGAGTGATTGTATATTCCTGAGTGTTTTGATGCACATTAAAACAAAACAAAACAGAGGGAATAGAAGCAAATACTGTTGAATGATGAAGCATGCAAGGAATTGTAATCATTGCAATGAACGGAAAATAATAGGATGAGTGTAAAACTGATGTTCCCCAATGTAAACTATCATTCAATTCATAACAAAAACTTTAAAAAATTAAATTAAATTAAAAAACCTAACCGTAACCCTAAAATGAAACCAAGTCACTTCTAGCCCTAGCCCAACTCCTACCCTCAAAACAAATCCTAGTGCTAACCATAACCCTAACACTAAATGAAGTCTTAGGCCTAGCCTAGACATTTCTATAATCCTAACCATAATTCTCCACCCCATCCTCACCCCTCAAAAAATGTTTCACGATCTGAGAAGAATCTCTATGTCTCATGACTCTGCCCCTTGGGCTCACTGAGTCATTCTTCCTTTTTCATGAGAGGTAACATAATTTGTAGCTGAGTAGTTTTATTCCTGCCCATAGAAATTTGGTAACCTATTTGGTAACGTTGATAACCTATCATTTTACATTCTTTCTTACCCTTTCAGTCCAAGCTGGAAGTGTTTCTGCTGATATAAAATTCTCAAGAACTTTGTGAGTCTCCCACGTATGTCATTGGGAATGTACTCCATTAGATAATAGGCTCACCTAGAGATTTTTCCTAGATAATCTCACTCATTTTAGGCCAGCTTTTCTAGAGAAGCAAAACCAGTGAAACATATATGTATATATACATAGAGACGTTTATTATCAAGAAAATGGCTTACGATTACAGAGTCCCAGGTCCCCCAGTGGATGAGAGAGAGAGAGCAAGTCCCTTCCGCATGTCCATTTTATTGGCAACATGCCACACCCCCAAGGAAGCATCCCCTTAATTGACTGGCTGCTCAGGGTCACTCTTCAGAGTTAACTGTGCCTGTATTTGGTTTCATCACCATGGAAACAAGCACATCTCAACTGCTAAACCTCTGGAAATCCTGTCCTAGTTGAGTTGACCCAGAACCCTAACCATTACACCACCTCTAATCTTTTCTTCATTTTTAATATCTCCATTGGTTAGCAATACATTAAAATCCTGATTTACTGCTTCCTTGAATCTCCAGCTCAGATGTTTTGTACATCTTTTTTGCCCCCTTAACTTTCCATTCTCCTCTTCATCCAGCCTCTAGTAGCCACTAATCTTCTTTTGTTTAGATTAATTTGTCTATTCTATATATTTCATACAAGTGGAATCATATGTACAATGCAATGGAAACATACAATCATCCAAAAGTGGAATCATCTATGTGTCTGGTTTATTTCACTTAGTGTAATATTTTCAAGGTCCATTCACGTGTTAGCATGCATCAGAACTTCACTTTTCTTTAGAGCTCAATAATATGAGTACTTTACTGTATGTGTATACAGGAACCCTGGTGGCTCAGTGATTATAGTGTGTGGGTGCTAACATACAGATTGGCGGTTCAAACCCACTAGTTGTTCCTTGGAAGAAAGATATGGCAGTCTGCTCTTGTAAAAATCCTCTGCCTCTAGGGTTGCTACAAGTTGGAATCAACTCAACAGCAACGGGTTTGGGTTTTTGTTTTTTTGTTTGTATATCCATTTTATGTATCCATTGATCTGTTGACGGACACCTGGGTTGTTTCTACCCTACCTGTATTTTTGGGTTTTGTTGAGATGACTAAAAGGAAGACCTTAAGCTTCTGAGGTGTTCTCTAGTTTGATTGAGGGTATTGTGATCCATACCTTTAATCTCATTAACTGAATACTCTGGTCTTTTGATCTTTGTTAGATATCAGCAAAAGGTTGTGCACTCTTACTTTTTCTGAGAGAGCACACTTTCCTGACAGTGACTATTTAAAGTTAAGCATTTTTTGCCATTTGGATAGGCTGAGAATTTTCTAAACCATCAAATCCTAGTTCCTTTGTGTGTGTGTGTGTGTATGCATAATACTTTTTTTTTTTATTATTGTAAATTTAGTGACGGTTTACAGACAAGATCACCAGTTTTACATTCAACAAATCATATGCTTTGTTTCATCTCAATGATTACAATCTCCTTCATGCATCAACAGTTGGCCCACTTCCCTAGTTCCTTTTTAACAGTTCTTCCCTCAATTTCGTTCTTTCTTCTCTCATTTTGCTATAAGCAGCAAGAAAAAAAAACAGATGGCATTTTTCAGCACTTTGATTGGAAATCAATAAGCTAGTATGTTGGCTTACAGAAGGCGCCCTTGCCAAGGGTCATAAGCAAAGGAGGCACACAGCCATGGTGTAAGCAGAATCCTGATTTTCAATGGTGGCACTCAGAGGGTTAATACATCTGTTATAGTTAAATGACAATAATGTTTTTAGTCTTAACAATCCAGGATATATTTTATAGGTATGATCTCCAAGGAGGGATAAAGGAACAAGAACTAACCTTTAGTGATCAGCTGGTGGCATCAGGCACTTACATAGGGTAGCTTGTCTCACGGTGGTTTAGGGCATGAAATTGAAGTCCAGTGCCACACTGGATCTGCCAGTTATTGGTTTGTGTGGCTTAGCCAAGCCACTAAATCTCTCTGAGCATCAATTTGCCCCTTCTACACAATTGGAATGATAAATAATACCTGCCACTTAGAGTGGCTATGAATATTAAATATTAAACAATTTGTTCACGTTTAATGTGAGCTAGATCTAGATTAAGGAGCCCTGGTGGCACAATGGTTAAGTGCTCAGCTGTTAATTAGGAGGTTAGTGATTCAAAGCCACCAGCCACTCCTAGAGGAAAGATGCAGTGATCTGTTGCCATGAAGATTCCGTCCATTGCCATCAACTTGACTCTGACTCACAGCAACCTGACTTAGTGAAACTGTTCCATAGAGTTTCTGAGACTGTAAGTATTTACGGGAGTAGATTGTCTCATCTTTCTCTCGGAGCATCTGATGGGTTTGAACAGCTGACCTCTCTGCTAGTAGCCCAACGCCTAACCACTGTGCCAATCTAGATTTGAGCTCCTCTGGGCCCCTGGGAGGCAGCAGAGTACAGTGGCCTCCTGCTCAGGCTTTGTAGTCAGACAGAACTGCAGGAGGAATCTCTATACCAGCCTTCTCCACCTAAGGGATCACTGAACTTGCTGTGTGACTCTTGTTTCCACGTCTTTAAAGTGGTGATGAAAGTAGTCCCAGCTTCCAATGGTTGTTAATGATGATGGAATATGGCAAGTGTCTGATCTTCTGTAACAGTAATTCCTATTAGTATTAGTGTCATTATTAAGTACTTGAAGAGGATGTTCTAATTGTTCCCGGGTGGCACATGTAATTAAGCACTGGGCTACTAATCGAAAGGTTGGTGACTTGAATCCATCAAGAGGTGCATCTGAAGAAAATCCTGGTGATCTACATCCAAAAGATCAAAACCACGTGGGGGATAAAAACCAGGATGTTCTAATATTCTAGGAAAAAGCCAATCACTTTCCCCACCCACCTACCTAGAATGAAATTCATTCAGTAAGTCTTCCTTTGGAATATTGGGATCATTTTTTGGCCTCTGCTTCAAACCTTTGGGATGAGGTAACTGCTGGGCCTCAGGGGCTGCCTCTCACCCCCAAGTGGCTACTTTGTCACTTTCACCTTCATACAAGGTCCTGGTAAAGCTGCTTTAGAAAGGCAAGGAAAACACACATCCTAATAGATTTGGCAGACAGGATGTGAAAAGATGCATTATTTCCGTGGGGGAGCAAGTAGCCAGCAAGGATGTCTTTTCCACAGGTCACATACAACCATTAAATCCAGGACCTTTGTTTGGATCCCTAGGAAGCTCAGGCCAAAAACGTCATAAATACACATGAGCCTAGTGCAGCCTTGTAGGAAATAGGACAGTGGAGGTGGCATCCCTGAGTCCTGTGGTTGCCAAATTTACTTCAATTTTTAATTAAATTAATGAACAACTTCAGACACAAAGACCTGTTCCACTGAGATATTGAACTGTCAGCAGACATTTGCTTGTCTTTTATATGTGATTTCTTACACTCCCTCCCCTCCCCCAATGTTTCAGCAGTTTCTTCTCCATTCCTAAAAGAACCTGCATTTTCCTTCCCAGCTCTGTCTCTGGCTTCCTGTGTGCTAAGCCTCTTGCAGTTGTCATCATGTCTTCAGAATGCATTTGATAGGTACAGGAAGTTGCACCAGACCGGAGATGGAACCAACAATCAATTAAAAAAAAAAAAAAAAAAGCACACTGTTTCTAAGAAAGATGCATCACGGCTTCCCACAGGAGTTGTGTACCATATGTTCTAATATCCGTGTAACAATGGATCTAATTTTGAGCTCCTCTGCTTGGCTTTGCCACCCATCACAACAAGAAAAATGGTCCTTTTAACCTGCCACTCCCCAGCTTCCTGATGATTTATAATCACGATTGCGTTTCCTTTTAACCCCTTCATCGGATATCACAGAATGAATCTGCCCTCCTTTCTCCTACTAGCTTTATTTCTTAGGGCTACTTAGTTTAGTATATTTATGGTGTATGAGTCATCAAGCTGCCGCCGGATTGGATGAAAACCAAGCACCCCTGAGACCGTCAGTCAATTACAGCTATTCTCAGCTTCATTCACAGATTTATTAGCTTGCACACACAGAGAGAAATCCATTCAGCAAAGTTCATTCATAAAATTTCAACACTTTGCGTATCACCGTTCACATCTCTGCTTTCTGCTGCGAGTGGGTTCCTGAAAGACGCTCCGAGAGTGCAGAAGGGTGGGCAGGTCAGGAGGGGAATTGAGGGACACCAAGGCTTCGAGAGTCCCTGAAACAATGCGGAGCAGCGCCCGTCTCTAGAACTCCTGGCTTGTGGCCCAGAATGGATGCGAGATAAGATCTTCCAAGAGAAGGCAGGCAGAAGGGCCATTGGCTCATATAGACATTCTTCTTCTTTTTTAAAAGATGAACAGTCCCTGAAACAAATAAAGGGTTAATAGGCCAGTCATTGCCCCACCCTGTGGGAACCGAAGGGAGCAGGTTTGAAAGTTCCTGCTTGCAGAAAGGGAGGCTTGGGGGCGGGGGCACTCAATATTTCTGTGACTTCTGCAAGGCTGGCGGTGCGGCGGGGCCCGGCTGGTGCTCCGGCCCCGGCTGTGCGGAGGAGTTGGCGGTGAACGATCCAGTCGCGGTGGTCCAGGCGTGTCCAGCAAGGAATCCTAGGCGAGAAGCCGGGAGCTGCAGCCTGGGCCAGCGAGGGACTGAAATCAGAGCTGGGGAGGCGTTTCCCCCTGGGCTGTCATCCTTAAGGGACTAGGAGGCGAGGGCAGCTTCCTGAAAGAGTAGAGTAGAAGAGCAGCGAGGTGCACCGGGCGGAGAGGCATTTGATTTCCGTGTCGTTTCTCTGCCGGGCGACAAGGCGATTTATGCAACAGTATCCTGTTTCAGCACATCCAAGGCTATGCGAAAACGCGGTCAGGACAGCCTGGCAGGACTCGGCACCCCGGGATGCTGCACAGGGCCAAGTACAGCCGCTTTCGGAACGAGTCCATCACGTCCTTGGACGAAGGCAGCCCTGGAGGCGCGGTCGGGGCCAAGGGCTCGCCACAGCCACCCTGCCCCACCCTGACACCTCACCTGCCAGCGGAAGATGCTACCTTGGCGTCCCAGGACAGCCCCACTACATTGTGTACCTTGATCCCCCGTATGGCGAGTGTGAAGCTGGCCAACCCAGCCACCTTGCTGAGTCTGAAAAACTTTTGTCTGGGTACCAAAGAGGTGCTGCGGCTGAAGCTCCCAGAAAGCCAGGAACCCGCTCCGAGCAGTCCCGCTTCCCCCGAAACCAGTCAAAATAGGGCCGGGTCTGCAGCTTCCCTCCGGTCGGACTTGGTGGAGCACACAGCACATGCAGTAACTCAAGATGCCTGTCCGCTTCCAGGCCCTGGGGAGCCAACCCCTGGGAACAGGCAGGACAGGCACTTTCTCCAGCACCTGTTGGGGATGGGCATGAACTACTATGTGAAGGTAAGTCCTATTCCTTATGCTTCTAAGAACATATAGGGGCAGGGCAGCCACCACCTAGTTGGATTCTGGGTTTGGACAAGTCACTATGCAACTAGACCAAAAGACAGGCAACTGGGTTTACAAATTTTCTGATAAATATCTGGTTTGTAGTGGAGTCAGACAACCTTTGTTTCAAGGACATAAACTGATGCTAGCTTGTAGGTAGTTGCCAGGTGTAGGGATTCATGTAGAGAGAGGCAGCTTAGATGGTGCCTTCTTGTCCCCACGGGACCTAGCATTCTAGCCAAGAAGAGACAAGGATTTCAAATCCAATAAGCGGTTGAGATTTATTAGATTATACCACCATTGTATTTTAGATGAAAACCGTAGAGATTTCTGTGCTAGAGGAGTACATGGTGTGTATGGGGCTTGAATTATTTTATAAAATTTAACTTACATTTAGCTCATTCTTAAAGAATGGTCAAGTCTCCAACCTTGTGCTAAGAGGCTAGTTTTAGCTCAGTACACATTTATTGCCTTTATTACCGAAGCTATGGCAAATGGGCCTTGTCTATGAGATATGTGCAAAATCAAAGTACTTACTGGCCTTGAGTGTGTCCTTGCCCTCTCCAGATCTGGATAAAAGGAGAATGGAAAAATTGACCCCTGATCTTCTGAAACTCAATTTTTAATTTTAGAGACCAGCAAATGCTTGTGAAATAGTACAAGAACAACATTTAACAGTAGATATCTAGTATGAGAATGCTGAGGGAATTCTGAAAAAGGGCCAAGTTGTCATGATCTGGGATTTATTCATATGGGAAACCTCCAGAGAAGATGCATCTGGTAAGAGATATCAGTTCTGCAGATGGGCAGGAAGGAGGAAATTCCTGGCAAGGCAAAAGTCAAGCAGAATCCAAGAGGCTGAAAAGTTGCATCACATAAACTGGGTTTAATTGAAGAGGAGGGGGAGTGTTGAGGCATGGTAGCTGATAAAGAGAGGGCTGGTGTTCAAACAAGTATGGGTTAAATAAAGACAAATACATATGTATATATAATGTATCTGAGGAATAAGGAAGCAGTTGACTGAAGCCTCTCAGTGCCAAATGAGTTTATATACACTCTTACTGGTAAATGACAGCCCTCCTAAATTCTTAGTGAAAATATGGTTTGGCAAAAGTGATTTTAAAAATATCTATCTGTTGATCTATTCTAAATGGATTGAAGCAGGGAAAAATTAGAGACTGGGAGGCCAGTAAGAAAGATACTCCTGGAGTTTAGGTGTGAAGTGTTAACAAGATTCAGTGGAGATGAGAGAAAACATTATGAGTCGGAAGCGACTCCATGGTACTTAACAACAACAACAACATGTGAGGAAAGCCACCATTATCACAGTGGTTAATCAAATAATTCAGATCACAATATAGAAAATACAGTTGTGAATATTGATTAAGCAGTGGGTAGTAGACTGATGAGTTTATTATTGTTCTATATGGATGTTGGGGAAAGCTATTGAGGAAGAGTAGCAAGGAGTGAAAAGCAACTCCAAATTTAAAGTTTGAGAATGGGATTAGTGATGCTAGCGATAAAACAGAGAGAGGAAGGGAGACTTAACCTAAGTTTACTTTTGCTGTATTAAGTTTAAAGTAATGACATCTAAGTGGTATCAATTTGTAGACAAGTGATCGTGTAAGACTAGAACTGTAAGAAGGCTGTTCTGAAGGTTCAGGTAAACCTCAGGTTACAAGCGTTTCATGGACAACTCAAGCTTGCCCTTTAATGTTATATAAATGTGTCCTCATTTTGAAATGATTGAACCAATCTCTACTTGCAACAAATTTTTCATCACAATGAAAAATTTTTATCATTGAAAAGGCTTTTGAGCCTTTCTTGCACTAAAGTTAAGGCTAGGTAAGAACCATTTATACCTGACCCGGCCTACCAATCAGGAACAGATTTCATTTGTAACCTGGGGACTGTATACATTTTTGACATGGCCCAATAACTGTATGGAAATCAATAAGGAGATCAAGGAAGTCCAGATAATGAATGCTGGGACATCTACCAAAATGGCAGGCTTGAGGCACCTTTGAAAAATGGGTAACAAAACCTCTTGTTGTTGTTAGGTGCCATCGAGTCGGTACCAACTCATAGTGACTCTGTGCACAACAGAATGAAACAATGCCCGGTCCTGGGCAACCTCTTAGGAAGGCAAATTTATGGGACATTCAGTTCTTGTCTGCCCCCGCAGCGATATAGCTGGTAATGGAAATAGTTTCATGTGTCTACTAAAAGTTCATGGATACGTTTCTCACTTGTCAAGCCTAAGCATCTGCAAAATCCTGGTGGGTAAAAGAAGGACTCTCCAAACTGTTTTCTTTGTACCTGTTTCTCCCATCACTTAGACATCTTCTATCTTGATTTTTCTTTCCATCTCCTCACATCTACACACCTGTACAATTTTAAATATGAAAAGTGTTGCTATGTGAATCCATTTCCCAAAGGAGCATCTCCAATGACATTTTAGATTTTAATGAGGACTCCATCTGTCTTTTTGTGGCAATGACAACTGACCCCAGGAAAAGTGCTTACCCCATGACCCAAATGAGCCATACTGTATTGCCACTAGGCTATGTCAGGATGCACCCCCTAAGTGCCTCTCTTGTTGTTGTTGAGTGCTGTTAAGTTGATTCCTATGTCCAACAGAACTAAATATTGCCTCGTCTTGTGCCATCCTCACAATGTTGCTGTATTTGAGTTTATGTTGCAGCCGCTATGGCAATTCATCTTATTGAGTGTCTTCCTCATTTTCACTGATCCTCTACTTCACTAAACATGATGTTCTTCTCTACTCTCTGTGGACAAGAGACGCTAAGGAGAAAAAGACTTTGCTATGCACATGGAGTCCTGGTGTGATGCTATAGGATAAGCACTGGACTGCTAACCAAAAGGTTCAAACCCAGCAACTGCTCCCTGGAAACCCTTTATAAGGTTGTGATGAGTCACAACAACAATATCATGCACATGGAGAGTCTGATAACACTAAACCTTTTAAGAAGGGTTGTGTAACTTTAGAAAACCCCCAGCGACAGAGTCCCACTATTTTCACAGAAGAAAGCCAGAGGCCCACAACAAAATGAGATGGTTTTCTGCCTCTGCTAATTTCTCTTGAAATTATTGGCAGTTAAGAGGGAGTAGTGTGGGTGGGAGGAAGTAATTCCAACTAAAACTGACAATTTGAGATTTGGGGTGTTCTATTTTCCTTCCTGTCTCTTGGGATAGATATAGAGGTAGATTTTTCTAGAATTGAGGACAATTCTGGAAGGTTTGAACTATTCTTCCTGTTGTTGTCTTTTGACCCTTGATTTGCCAGACCTTTCTTCTCTTGACCATTGTTGTTATTAAGTGCTGTCTAGTTCATTCTGACTCTCATAGCAATCCTGTGTGGGATTGATTGGTCGGTTTCAACTCTTGACCTGTAGTTAGGTTAACAGTCCAGTGCTTATCCTACAGCATCAAACCAGGACTCCTAGAGCATTCGTTGGAAGAAAGTCTTAGAGATCTCCAAATCTAAAGCTTTCATTTTGTAATGGAAAAAACTGAGGCTCAGTGAGGTGAAGTAACTTGCCTAAACCACATATCTGCTTAAGGGCACACAAGGACTTCCAGTTCTATGTAAACATTGTTTTCTATCACTGTCTCAATTCACCTTCCTTTCCTCCCTGAACTAAACAATACTATACTAAAATGTCTCTACTTGGATAAAATGTGGTGGATTTTTTTTTTAAAGCCCACAGTGAAAACTTTTTCTATTAGTAAAATTGTTCCAAAATAGTCATGAGAAGGGAAAAGAGAGCAAGGAAGAGTGGCAAGAATTCCAAAATGCACTGCTGGTGGTGGTTATGTACCGTGGAGTTGGTTCTGACTCTGTATAGGGTTTCTGAGTCTGTATATCTTTACAGGAGCAGAAAGCCTCATCTTTTTTCCACAAAATGGCTGGTAGTTTCGAACTGCTGACCATGAGAATAACAGCCCAACTCATAACTACTAAGCTACCAGAGGTCCTTAGTGTTGCCAATTTCACTATTTTGTTTAAGAAGGTCCCTGTGATGACAACTTGCCTGTGTTGCATCCAGGCTTGTACAAGATGCATGGACTGGTACCTATTTCACTTATCTTACATAACCCTTTAGGGGTCTCTCCCCAATATGATTTCTTCTGTCACTTCCATTTTCATATTATTCTAAAGTCAGTGTCATGTCATTATATGGGTTGAATGGAATCAACACTGTTTCCTAATATTGCATTTATATCACTTTGTCTCTCATACTTCATATATGTTGTTAGTAGTAGTAATAGCAGTAGTTAGGTGCCATTCAGTTAGTACTGACTTATGGCGACCCTATGCACAACAGAACAAAACACTTCCAGGTCCTGGGCCAACCTCACAATCGTTGCTAGGCCTGAGCCCATCACTGTTGCCACTGTGCCAATCCATCTCATTGGGGGTCTTCTTCTTTTTCTCTGACCCTCCACTTTATGAAACATGACATCCATGTCCAGCGACTGGTCCCTCCTGACAATATGTCTGAATTATGACAGATGAAGTTTGGCCATCTTGGCTTCCAAGGAGCACTCCGGCTGCACTTCTTCCAACACAGACCTGTTTGTTCTTTTGGCAGTCCATGGTACTTTTAATATTCTCCTCCAATACCATAACTCAAATGCATTAATTCTTCTACGGTCTCCTTTATTTACTGTCCAACTTTCAAATGCATATGAGGTTATTGAGAATACCCTGACTTGGGTCAGGCATATTTTAGTCCTCAAGCTGACATCTTTGCTCTTCAACACTTTAAAGAGGTTTTGTACAGCAGATTCACCTAATGCAATATGTTGTTTGATTTCTTGACTGTTGCTTCCATGAATGTTGATGGTTGATCTGAGCAAAATGAAGTCTCTACAAGTTCAATCTCTCCTCCATTTATATGGATGTTGTTAATTGGTCCGATGGTGAGGATTTTTATTTTCTTTACATTGGATGCAACCCACACCGAAGGCTGTGGTCTTTGATCTTCATCAGTAAGTATATTATGACATGTTGTTAGGAGGGAGCAATTCCTGGAGAGGGACATCATGCTTGATAATGTGGAGGGTTGGTGAAAAAGAGGAAAACCCTGATGAGATGGATTGAAACAGTGACAACACAATGGGCTCAAATGTAACAACAATTTTGAGGCTGATATAGGACCAGGCAGTGATTCAGTCTATGTGCATAGAGTTACTATGAGTTGGAACTGACTCGACCACATCTAACAATAACAACAACATCACTGTAGGATCTAAATGATGCACACAGCTCATGAACTTAAACATCAGCAGGGATATGAGGCAAATAGGATTTCCTTTTCCTTTCTTAGAAGATCCATGATGCAGTGCTTTAAGATTTGGCTGTTAACTGAAAGGTCGTGGCTTCAAACACACCAGCTGTTCTGGAGAAAGATGAAGCTCATAAATATGTATAGCATCAGAAGCCCTAGGGAGCAGTTCTGCTCTGGGCTACACGGGTCACTATGAGTTGGAATTGGGTTTGGTTTGGAAGGTACAAGCTTTGGATATCAGGGAAGTCTGGTTAGTTTTGCTTTGAAATATCAAGATCATAGCAATCAGTGCTGCCTACAACTAGTCATTTCATTAAAGGATTTCATCTGAAACAAGAGTTTTGTAAGAGGGTATTGTGGAAAGTCAAAAGGCCTCAAAGAACTGAATTTTTTATTAAGAACATTATTTAGGGACATAAAATTATTACTACTCTACAATTCTGATAAATAAGTATATTTGCAACCATAAATTCAGGTGAGAAATGTCATTATTTTTATTATTATAAATCATGTAAACGCCAATCCTAAACCCTGACTGTGCTTGACTTCAATTTTGGTCATGACTATCGCTTCAACATTTAACCAGGATCACATAATGAATCAGGAGGCTTATTTTATTTTCGTGCCCCTAAATGGGTCAAAGGTCTTTAATCTTTGTTTTGTTGTTGTTGTTAATAGTTTGCTAAAGACAGGAGGCAACTTGGTTTCCAGACCTCCATTTGGGCACTAGAATCCCATTCTGGGATCTTCTTGCTGAGAATGAGAATGATGCCCTTCAAGTCATTCCCCTGGGAAGGCATTGCTACTTCTGTGGGACCCAGCCAGGATGGAGAGTAAGGGTCTGGAATGTTCAGACATCCACTTGTGCCAGCTACCCATCCTCTTCCCAATTATAGTCCATGAAAAATAGAGAGGGCAGATGGCTTAGGAATGCTAACGAAAAATCCAGAAGCAACAAGCAGCCAAAGGAGTTGATGATCAAAGGAGGGCACGGAAGGTTGCACGGAATAATTGAGAAAAGAATAATTGCCTAGAGAGAACAATGCAGATGAAGATACTTAGGACTTGGAAAAGGGAGGATGAAGTTGAAAAGTGCTGCTTTCATACATTAGGGTAAGACACCCACAGCCAAGGATTCTGATGGAAAATGACACTGAAGGCAGCTTTTGGTAGAGTTAGAAATTACATTGTCGTGGGAGACTGATGGAATGGGGAGGGAGTGGTGAGGCAAGGTAGAGAGAAACGAAAGCACGGAACAAGCGGTGCTCAATCTAGAAAGGAGTCTGGAACACATAGATCATAAACTGACAGTTGCGTCAAATTAAAAAAAACAACAAAACAGAATTGTTTTTGGGATAAGTTACCAACATTTAAAAACTCTTTTTCCACATAGAGCTATGCATTTCTGGCTTTTCAGGAGAGCTGGCAGCACCAGGCTAGCAATCCCGATGGTGGCAGATGGTGAGAGTTGGGTCCTGAGCCAGAGTCCCAACCATTGTCACTATTTACAACACCTGTCTGGTTCTCCAACCTTCTTCTTGTTCTTAAGCAGTGCTCTGCTTATCCTGGGTCTCTTTCCTTTCCATATAAAGTTTGCAATTGCTTTTTCCATCTCTTTGAAGATTGTCATTGGAATCTGGATTGTTATTGCATTATATGTGTAAATTGCTTTGGGCAGTATTGACATTTTCACAACGTTAAGTCTTCCTATCCAGGAACATGGTACATTCTTCCATCTTTGTAAGTCTCTTTTAGTTTCTTGCAGTAGTGTTTTGTAGTTTTCTTTGTATAAGTCCTTTGTTTCTCTGGTTACATTTATTCCAAGATATTTCATCCTTTGGGTGGCTATTGTAAATGGGATTGCAAACCCATTTACAATAGTAGTTGGGTTTGCAAACCCACCTGTGTTGTTGGAATAAGAGGAGGTGTCTAACCTCTTTGTCTTTTGTTTTCCAATTCAGAATACCTGGGAGAGAGGCTGAAAGTACTGTTTTGTCTTCTTAAGCACATTTGAGTATATGTTATTGTTGTTAAGTGCCCTTGAGTCAGTTCCGACTCATGGTGACCCTGTATAGGGTTTCTGAAGAGCAGCTGGTGAGTTTGAACTGCCAACCTTGTGGTTTGCAGTTCAATGCTGATCCTACAGCACCACACCAGGAGTCCATTTGAGTATATGGAGACTTTTTTTTTTTTTTTTAATACCAAGAGACAAAGTGTACTGGAAACTGGGTGAGACCCAAGAGAAGGCTCATGTCTTCTCAACTCAAAAGTCTTTTCCCAGCCTCACAAAGTTGCTAAGAGTTTTAAAGGTAGAGGACTTTCTGTACTAGTACAGGCTGTCCCTATTTTGTGAAGAGATTGTGGGTCAAAAGTTGCATTGTATGCAAGTTTTTAGGAACAATGAATTTTACCAGATAAATAATGTTAAAGTTGGCAAGCTTCCCCCAAACGTCAGGAAGATGATTAAATAAGAAAATATGAGTGGAAAAAATTAGCACACAGGCGATCACATAGTTGGTTCCAGGTAGAGGGAGGAGAATGAACTTTCAAAGGTTCAGAGGTTGTTCAACCATCACCCTTATTGGGTTCTCAAATGATACCATCACTTTTAACAGAAGCCGAGTGCCCCCTAAGTATTCATATTGAGCATAATTAAGGTCACTAAACTGTACACATGAAGATTGTTGAAATAAAATTTTTTGGTTACACATATGAGGGTAAGTTAAAAAAGCATTGCTATGAGGGTTTCATTGAGTCCTGGTGTGGTGCTATAGGATAAGCACTTGATCTCACGGTTGGTTTGAGCTGCAGGTTGATGGTTCAAACTCACTAGCCGCTCCTCGTAAATCCTGTACAGGGTAGCTACGAGTCAGAACTAACTGGACTGCTCTTAAGAACAACAACTAGGGTTTCAATTCATATATGAATGAGTTTATTCCAAACACAACATCTTTAACTGTGTCTCTGTGGTCAATAAATGGGTACAGACAAATTCTCTCAGTAATACACTTGTCCAATCTCATTAGGGTGCCTTAAAAAACAAGTCCAATGAAAACAGTGGCTTATGAGGAGATGTACTGGGCTAGTTGATATCCCATGCGAGTAAAGTTTTACTAAAGGTAATACAGAAATAGCTGCAAGCATAGACTGACAGAGAACTCCCAGAGGTTCAAGCCGGATTCAGAAGAGAGCATGGATGGAGGGATATCATTGCTGATGTCCAATGGATCTTGGCTGAAAACAGAGAATATCAAAGAGATGTTTACCTGTAATTTACTGACTATGCAAAGCCTTTAGATTGTGTGGATCATGACAAGCTATGGACAACATTGTGAAGTATGAGTATTCCGGAGCACTTAACTGTGCTCATGAGGAATTTGTACATGGACCAAGAAGAAGTTGTTCTAACAGAACATGGGAACACTGAATGGTTTAAAATTAAGAAAGGTGTGCAACAGGGTTGTATTCTTTCACCACACTTATTCAACCTGTATGCTGAGCAAATAAACCGAGAAAGTGGGTTATATGAAGAAAAATGTGGTATTGGGATTGGAGGAAGACTCATTAACAACCTGTGATATTAAGATGATACAACCTTGCTTGCTGAAAGTGAAGAGGACTTAACATATTTATTGATGAAGATCAAAGAGCACAGCCTTTGGTATGGATTACATCTCAATGTCAAGAAAACAAAAATCCTCACCACTGAACCAATAAACAACATTCTTATCAATGGAGAAAAGATTGAAGTTGTCAAGGACTTCATTCTTCTTGGATCAACCATCAACACTTGTGGAAGCAGCAATCAAGAGATCAAATAGCATATTGCGTTAGGCAAAACTGCTGCACAGAACTTTTTTTTTTTTTTTTTTTAAGCTGGATAATGTACTTTACTGATGGTACATGACAAGACTGGGCTCTCTAAGCCCCTCTCCTTCTCCAGGGGTTCTGGATGGAAATGGTGAGGATGGGAATTTATCAGTGTGTAGGGGAGTAGTTGGGTTAAGGACTCCCAGCAGCTGAGGGCCTCTCTCTTCTTCTAGTGCTATTACTGGGGCTGGTGGTCCAGGGAGCTCTTATTCTTTGGAGGCCATGTGGACCATAAGATCCACCACCCTGTCACTGTGGCCGAATCCATTGTCATAGCAGGAAATGAGCTTGACAAAGTGGTCGTTGAGGGCAATGCCAGCCTCAGCATCAAAGGTGGAATAATGGTTGTCACTGTTAAAGTCACAGAAAATGACCTGGTCTTCAGTGTAACCCAAGATACCTTTTAGGGGTCCATCTGATACGTGCTTCACCATCGTATTTGGCAGCCTTTTCCAGGTGGCAGGTCAGGTCCATGACAGACATATTGGGAGTGGGGACATGGAAGGCCATGCCAGTGAGTTTCCCACTCAGTTCAGGGATGACCTTGCTCATAGCCTTGGCGGCACTAGTAGATGCAGGGATAATGTTCTGGGCATCCTTACGGCCATCACACTGCAGTTTCCCAGAGGGGCCACCCACGGTCTTCTGGGTGGCAGTGATGGCATGGACTGCAGTCATGAGTCCCTCTACAATGCCAAAATTGTCATGGATGACCTTGGCCTGGGGGGCCAAACAGTTGGTGGTACAGGAGGCATTGCTGACAATCTTGAGGGAGTTGTCACACTGTTTGTAGTTCACGCCCATCACAAACATGGGGGCTTCAGCAGAAGGGGCAGAGATGATTACCCTTTTAAGACCACCCATCAAGTGAGCCCCAGGCTTCTCCAAGGTTGTGAAGACACCAGTGGACTCTACAACATATTCAGCACCAACATCATCCCACTTGATGTTGGCGGGATCTCGCTCCTTGAAGACAGAGATGGGGTTCCCATTGATGATAAGCTTCCTGTCCTCAGCCTTGACATTGCCACTGAACTTGCTATGGGTCGAATCATACTGGAACATGTAGACCATGTAACTGAGGTCAATGAAGGAGTTGGTGATGGCAACAACCACCACTTTGCCAGAGTTAACAGCAGCTCAGGTGACCAGGCGCTGAATATGGTCAAATCCGTTTACTCCGACCTTCACCATCCTGTCTCAGGGATGCGGCTGGTACTGCAAGAGAAGCTGCGGCTGCCTGTCAAACAGGGAGAAGTAAAGAACTGCATAGAATGTTGAAGAGCAAAAATGTCAGCTTGAGGACCAAGGTGCGCCTGACCCAAGCCATGGTATTTTCAATAACCTTATATGCATGCAAAAGCTGGACAGTGAATAAAGAAAACTGTAGAAGAATTGATGCTTTTGAGTTATGGTGCTGGAGGAGAATATTGAAAGTGCCATGGGCTGCCAAAAGAACCAATAGATCTGTGTTGGAAGAGGTGCAGCCAGAGTGCTCCTTGGAGGTGAGGATGGCTAAGCTTTGTCTCTCATACTTTGGATATATTGTCAGGAGGGACCAGTGGCTAGAGAAGGATATCATGTTTGATAAGGTGGAGGGTCAGAGAAAAAAAGGAAGACCCCCAGCGAGCTGTATTGGCAAAGTGGCAGCATCAATGGGCTCAAGTATGGCAACAATTGTGAGGTTGCCCCAGGACCAGGCAGTGTTTTGTTCTGTTGTGCATAGGGTCACTATAAGTTGGTACCAACTTGATGGCACCTGACAACAACAGCAACTGAGCTAGTTAAATTCAAGGCAGAGAGGTGAGTTCAGAAGATTATGGATACTGTTTTGGAGATCCCAAAGAGGTAATCTTGATAGATTTTCTCAAAGGACACAAGATAATGATGAGGACTTACTATGAATAAGTTTGAAGAAAATTGAAAACTGTATTGGTGAGAAAAAGGCCAGGAAAGATGTGCTGGAGAACTTTTTTTCACACCATAACAATGCATCTGCTTATTCTTCAAGGGTAGCAAGGACTGTCCTATGGGAAGTTACTTGGGAAACCTTACCCTATCCACCCTATAACCCTGATCTTACCCCTTCAGTTTTCTTTTATTTTCCCAAACTCAATGAATATTGAAAAGGAAGATGATTTGAATTCTTTGAGAATGCCCAAATTACCATTCTGACTTGTAAATCTTTTTGTTGTTGTTAAGTGTCATTGAGTTGGTTCTGACTCATATGGACCCTGTATAGGGTTTCTGAGGAGTGCCTGGTAAGTTTGAACCACCAACCCTGTGGTCGGCAGTCCAATGCTTATCCTACAGGGCCACACCAGGACTCCTAAGAGCTCAGAATTCTTCAGAGAAGGGTCAGAGAGATGGAAATACTTCCTTTAGAAGTGTATAGACTTAGGTGAAGAATATGTTGAGAAACAAGAGCTTTACATTTTGATGTTTGTTTAATAAAGTGTTCTATAATTTTGTAGTAATACTATTTGACTCACTCTTGAAAAATTCCCATAATTAAAAAAAGATGACGGGGGGAAAAAAGATCCAGGGGTGCCTCTAGGTGAAAAAAAAAGTGAAATAAGTGGAATTTGGTATTGGCTTGTCACCATGTCCTTTTGGCATTCTTTCTTCTGAATGAATTGATTACTGTGGTGGGACTTTCCCCCAAGTCTTTGGATTTATACTTCACCCTAAAGTTTGTCACCTACGCTTTCTCCACGGATCAAATCTCCTATTCACTAGGGAGAATTTTCATTGTACTTCTCATAGTATGCCAAGGCTGTTGGTATCAGTGACATGCTTATTAAAAATGCACATTCCCAGGCCTGGTGGTTCCGAATTTCTGAGGCTGGTGCCCAACAACCAGCATTTTGAACTAGCTTTCAAAATGATTCTTATACACAAAATATTTGGGAACCTTTGCTGAGGACATATAGTATAGTGCCACTTGACGAGGGAAGATTTTGTTTCTTATGGGACATTTGTTCATGCCTGGAGACATTTTTGGTTGCTGAAACTTGAGGGGAGGGATCTTTAATGGGTTGAGGCCAGGCATGTGACTAAACATCCTGCAATGCACAAGTGAGCCCTACAACCAAGAATTACCAGGCCCAAATGTCCTTAGTACTAAGGTTTGGAAAGCCCAAGTCAATGTGATGAGGTTCTTAATCCTGGGTTGTGGATTCAGAGGATGAAGGGGAATAATAAACAATTGTTCGGTAATTTGACTCTTACAAATTTAACCTAAGCTACTTCTAACTTCCTCCACCACTCATCTGTCAGTTTGTCATACTGTGGTGGCTTGTGAGTTGCTGTGATTCTGGAAGCTATGCCACCGGTATTTTAAATACCAGCAGGGTCACCCATGGTGAACAGGTTTCAGATGAGCTTCAGATGAAGACAGACTAGGAAAAAGGAGTGACGAACTACTTCCAAACATTTAGTCACCGAAAACCTAATGAATAGCAGAGAAACACTGTTAGATATAGTGCCGGAAAATGAGCCCCTCAGGTTGGAAAGCACTCAAAATGTGACTGGGGAAGAGCTGCCTCCTCAAAGTAGAGTTGACCGTGATAAAGTGAATGGAGTAAAGCCTATGGAAGTAAAGTCCACAGGACCTTCATTTGCTGATGGGGCACAATTCAAAATGAAGAGAAACAGCTGTAAAAATCCATTGAAAATCGGAATATGGAATGTATGAAATAAGAATCTGGGAAAATTGGAAGTTATCAAAAATGAAACGGAACGCTATATCTTAGGCATTAATGAGCTGAAATGGACTGGTAATGGCCATTTTGAATCTGACAACCACATGGTTTACTATGCCAGAAATGACAAATTGAAGAGGAATGGTGTTGCATTCGTTGTCCAAAAGAACATATCCAGATCAGTTATGAGGTACAATGCTGTCTGTGATAGGATAATATCCGTGCACCTAAAGGGAAGTCCTGGTGTGGCGCTGTGGGTTAATACGCCAGACTGCAAAGCTGTTTGAACTGCAAGGTCAGCAGTTCAAGCTCACCAGCTGCTCCTCGGAAACCCTTTACAGGGTTGCTATGGGTCGAAACTGACTCAAGGACACTTCACAACAACAACAACAAAGGGAAACCCAGTTAATACCACTATTATTCAAATTTATGCACCAACCACTAAAGCCAGTGAGGATGA